>NC_133134.1:78717846-78932846 GCF_048418815.1 Hemitrygon akajei
GGGATAGTGAGGTAGTGTTCATGGGTTCATGGACTATCAGAAATCTGATGACAGAGGGATAGTGAGGTGTTGTTCATGGACTGTCAGAAATCTGATGACAGAGGGATAGTGAAGTGTTGTTCATGTACTGTCAGAAATCTCATGACAGAGGGATAGTGAAGTGTTGTTCATGGACTGTCAGAATTCTGATGACAGAGGGATAGTGAGGTGTTTTTCATGGACTGTCAGAAATCTGATGACAGAGGGACAGTGAAGTTGTGTTCATGGGTTCATGGACTGTCAGAAATCTGATGACAGAGGGATAGTGAGGTGCTGTTCATGGACTGTCAGAAATCTGATGACAGAGGGATAGTGAGGTAGTGTTCATGGGTTCATGGACTATCAGAAATCTGATGACAGAGGGATAGTGAGGTGTTTTTCATGGACTGTCAGAAATCTGATGACAGAGGGATAGTGAGGTGTTGTTCATGGACTGTCAGAAATCTTATGACAGAGGGATAGTGAAGAGTTGTTCATCTGTTCATGGACTTCCAGAAATCTGATGACAGAGGGATTGTGAGCTGTTTTTCATGGGTTCATGGACTGTCAGAAATCTGTTGACAGAGCGATAGTGAGGTGTTGTTCATGGACTGTCAGAAATCTGAAGACAGAGGGATAGTGAGGTGTTGTTCATGGACTGTCAGAAATCTGATGACAGAGGGATAGTGAGGTGTTGTTCATGGACTGTCAGAAATCTGACGACAGAGCAATAGTGAGGTGATGTTGATGGACTGTCAGAAATCTGATGACAGAGGGATAGTGAGTTGTTTTTCATGGACTGTCAGAAATCTGATGACAGAGGGACAGTGAAGTTGTGTTCATGGGTTCATGGACTGTCAGAAATCTGATAACAGAGGGATAGTGAGGTGCTGTTCATGGACTGTCAGAAATCTCATGACAGATGGATAGTGAGGTGCTGTTCATGGGTTCATGGACTGTCAGAAATCTGATGACAGAGGGATAGTGAGGTGTTGTTCATGGACTGTCAGAAATCTGATGACAGAGGGATAGTGAGGTGTTGTTCATGGACTGTAAGATATCTGATGACAGAGGGATAGTGAGGTGTTGTGAATGGACTGTCAGAAATCTGATGACAGAGGGATAGTGAAGTGTTGTTCATGGTCTGTCAGAAATCTGATGATGGAGGGATAGTGAGTTGTTGTTCATGGACTGTCAGAAATCTGATGACAGAGGGACAGTGAAGTTGTGTTCATGGGTTCATGAACTGTCAGAAATCTGATGACAGAGGGATAGTGAGGTAGTGTTCATGGGTTCATGGACTATCAGAAATCTGATGACAGAGGGACAGTGAAGTTGTGTTCATGGGTTCATGTACTGTCAGAAATCTGATGACAGAGGGATAGTGAGGTAGTGTTCATGGGTTCATGGACTATCAGAAATCTGATGACAGAGGGACAGTGAAGTTGTGTTCATGGGTTCATGGACTGTCAGAAATCTGATGACAGAGGGATAGTGAAGTTGTGTTCATGGGTTCATGGACTGTCAGAAAGCTGATGACAGATGGATAGTGAGGTAGTGTTCACGGGTTCATGGACTATCAGAAATCTGATGACAGAGGGATAGTGAGGTGTTGTTCATGGACTGTCAGAATTCTGATGACAGAGGGATAGTGAGGTGTTTTTCATGGACTGTCAGAAATCTGATGACAGAGGGACAGTGAAGTTGTGTTCATGGGTTCATGGACTGTCAGAAATCTGATGACAGAGGGATAGTGAGGTGCTGTTCATGGACTGTCAGAAATCTGATGACAGAGGGATAGTGAGGTAGTGTTCATGGGTTCATGGACTATCAGAAATCTGATGACAGAGGGACAGTGAAGTTGTGTTCATGGGTTCATGGACTGTCAGAAATCTGATGACAGAGGGATAGTGAGGTGCTGTTCATGGACTGTCAGAAATCTGATGACAGAGGGATAGTGAGGTAGTGTTCATGGGTTCATGGACTATCAGAAATCTGATGACAGAGGGATAGTGAGGTGTTGTTCATGGACTGTCAGAAATCTGATGACAGAGGGATAGTGAAGTGTTGTTCATGTACTGTCAGAAATCTCATGACAGAGGGATAGTGAAGTTTTGTTCATGGACTGTCAGAATTCTGATGACAGAGGGATAGTGAGGTGTTTTTCATGGACTGTCAGAAATCTGATGACAGAGGGACAGTGAAGTTGTGTTCATGGGTTCATGGACTGTCAGAAATCTGATGACAGAGGGATAGTGAGGTGCTGTTCATGGACTGTCAGAAATCTGATGACAGAGGGATAGTGAGGTAGTGTTCATGGGTTCATGGACTATCAGAAATCTGATGACAGAGGGATAGTGAGGTGTTTTTCATGGACTGTCAGAAATCTGATGACAGAGGGATAGTGAGGTGTTGTTCATGGACTGTCAGAAATCTTATGACAGAGGGATAGTGAAGAGTTGTTCATCTGTTCATGGACTTCCAGAAATCTGATGACAGAGGGATTGTGAGCTGTTTTTCATGGGTTCATGGACTGTCAGAAATCTGTTGACAGAGCGATAGTGAGGTGTTGTTCATGGACTGTCAGAAATCTGAAGACAGAGGGATAGTGAGGTGTTGTTCATGGACTGTCAGAAATCTGATGACAGAGGGATAGTGAGGTGTTGTTCATGGACTGTCAGAAATCTGACGACAGAGCAATAGTGAGGTGATGTTGATGGACTGTCAGAAATCTGATGACAGAGGGATAGTGAGTTGTTTTTCATGGACTGTCAGAAATCTGATGACAGAGGGACAGTGAAGTTGTGTTCATGGGTTCATGGACTGTCAGAAATCTGATAACAGAGGGATAGTGAGGTGCTGTTCATGGACTGTCAGAAATCTCATGACAGATGGATAGTGAGGTGCTGTTCATGGGTTCATGGACTGTCAGAAATCTGATGACAGAGGGATAGTGAGGTGTTGTTCATGGACTGTCAGAAATCTGATGACAGAGGGATAGTGAGGTGTTGTTCATGGACTGTAAGATATCTGATGACAGAGGGATAGTGAGGTGTTGTGAATGGACTGTCAGAAATCTGATGACAGAGGGATAGTGAAGTGTTGTTCATGTACTGTCAGAAATCTCATGACAGAGGGATAGTGAAGTGTTGTCCATGGACTGTCAGAAATCTGATGACAGAGAGACAGTGAGGTGTTGTTTATGGATTGTCAGATACCTGATGACAGAGGGATAGTGAGGTGTTGTTCATGGACTGTCAGAAATCTGATGACAGAGGGACAGTGAGGTGTTGTTCATGGACTGTCAGAAATCTGATGACAGAGCGATAGTGAGGTGGTGTTCTTGGACTGTCGGAAATCTGATGACAGAGGGATAGTGAGGTGTTGTTCATGGACTGTCAGAAATCTGAAGACAGAGGGATAGTGAGGTGTTGTTCATGGACTGTCAGAAATCTGATGACAGAGGGATAGTGAGGTGTTGTTCATGGACTGTCAGAAATCTGACGACAGAGCAATAGTGAGGTGTTGTTGATGGACTGTCAGAAATCTGATGACAGAGGGATAGTGAGTTGTTTTTCATGGACTGTCAGAAATCTGATGACAGAGGGATAGTGAGGTGTTGTTCATGGACTGTCAGAAATCTGATGATAGAGGGACAGTGAAGTTGTGTTCATGGGTTCATGGACTGTCAGAAATCTGATGACAGAGGGATAGTGAGGTGCTGTTCATGGACTGTCAGAAATCTCATGACAGATGGATAGTGAGGTGCTGTTCATGGGTTCATGACTGTCAGAAATCTGATGACAGAGGGATAGTGAGGTGTTTTTCATGGACTGTCAGAAATCTGATGACAGAGGGATAGTGAGGTGTTGTTCATGGACTGTCAGAAATCTGATGACAGAGGGATAGTGAGGTGTTGTTCATGGACTGTAAGATATCTGATGACAGAGGGATAGTGAGGTGTTGTTCATGGACTGTCAGAAATCTGATGACAGAGGGATAGTGAGGTGTTGTTCATGGACTGTCAATAATCTGACGACAGAGGAATAGTGAGGTGTTGTTCATGGACTGTCAGAAATCTGATGACAGAGGGATAGTGAAGTGTTGTTCATGGACTGTCAGAAATCTGATGACAGAGAGACACTGAGGTGTTGTTCATGGATTGTCAGATATCTGATGACAGAGGGATAGTGAGGTGTTGTTCATGGACTGTCAGAAATCTGATGACAGAGGGATAGTGAGGTGTTGTTCATGGACTGTAAGATATCTGATGACAGAGGGATGGTGAGGTGTTGTTCATGGACTGTCAGAAATCAGATGACAGAGGGATAGTGAGGTGTTGTTCATGGACTGTCAGAAATCTGATGACAGAGGGATAGTGAAGTGTTGTTCATGTACTGTCAGAAATCTCATGACAGAGGGATAGTGAAGTGTTGTTCATGGACTGTCACAAATCTGATGACAGAGAGACAGTGAGGTGTTGTTTATGGATTGTCAGATATCTGATGACAGAGGGATAGTGAGGTGTTGTTCATGGACTGTCAGAAATCTGATTACAGAGGAACAGTGACGTGCTGTTCATGGACTGTCAGAAATCTGATGACAGAGGGACAGTGAAGTTGTGTTCATGGGTTCATGGACTGTCAGAAATCTGATGGCAGAGGGATAGTGAGGTAGTGTTCATGGGTTCATGGACTATCAGAAATCTGATGACAGAGGGACAGTGAAGTTGTGTTCATGGGTTCATGGACTGTCAGAAATCTGATGACAGAGGGATAGTGAGGTAGTGTTCATGGGTTCATGGACTATCAGAAATCTGATGACAGAGGGATAGTGAGGTGTTGTTCATGGACTGTCAGAAATCTGATGACAGAGGGATAGTGAGGTGTTGTTGATGGACTGTCAGAAATCTGATGACAGAGGGATAGTGAGGTAGTGTTCATGGGTTCATGGACTATCAGAAATCTGATGACAGAGGGACAGTGAAGTTGAGTTCATGGGTTCATGGACTGTCAGAAATCTGATGACAGAGGGATAGTGAGGTAGAGTTCATGGGTTCATGGACTATCAGAAATCTGATGACAGAGGGATAGTGAGGTGTTGTTCATGGACTGTCAGAAATCTGATGACAGAGGGACAGTGAAGTTGTGTTCATGGTTTCATGGACTGTCAGAAATGTGATGACAGAGGGATAGTGAGGTTGTGTTCATGTGTTCATGGACTATCAGAAATCAGATGACAGAGGGACAGTGAAGTTGTGTTCATGGGTTCATGGACTGTCATAAATCTGATGACAGAGGAATAGTGAGGTGTTATTCATGGACTGTCAGAAATCTGATGACAGAGGGATACTGAGGTGTTGTTCATGGACTGTAAGATATCTGATGACAGAGGGATAGTGAGGTGTTGTTCATGGACTGTCAGAAATCTGATGACAGAGGGATAGTGAGGTGTTGTTCATGGACTGTCAATAATCTGACGACAGAGGAATAGTAAGGTGTTGTTCATGGACTGTCAGAAATCTGATGACAGAGGGATAGTGAAGTGTTGTTCATGGACTGTCAGAAATCTGATGACAGAGAGACAGTGAGGTGTTGTTCATGGATTGTCAGATATCTGATGACAGAGGGATAGTGAGGTGTTGTTCATGGACTGTCAGAAATCTGATGACAGAGGGATAGTGAGGTGTTGTTCATGGACTGTCAGAAATCTTATGACAGAGGGACAGTGAAGTTGTGTTCATGGGTTCATGGACTGTCAGAAATCTGATGACAGAGGGATTGTGAGGTAGTGTTTATGGGTTCATGGACTATCAGAAATCTGATGACAGATGGATAGTGAGGTAGTGTTCACGGGTTCATGGACTATCAGAAATCTGATGACAGAGGGATAGTGAGGTGTTGTTCATGGACTGTCAGAATTCTGATGACAGAGGGATAGTGAGGTGTTTTTCATGGAGTGTCAGAAATCTGATGACAGAGGGACAGTGAAGTTGTGTTCATGGGTTCATGGACTGTCAGAAATCTGATGACAGAGGGATAGTGAGGTGCTGTTCATGGACTGTCAGAAATCTGATGACAGAGGGATAGTGAGGTAGTGTTCATGGGTTCATGGACTATCAGAAATCTGATGACAGAGGGACAGTGAAGTTGTGTTCATGGGTTCATGGACTGTCAGAAATCTGATGACAGAGGGATAGTGAGGTGCTGTTCATGGACTGTCAGAAATCTGATGACAGAGGGATAGTGAGGTAGTGTTCATGGGTTCATGGACTATCAGAAATCTGATGACAGAGGGATAGTGAGGTGTTGTTCATGGACTGTCAGAAATCTGATGACAGAGGGATAGTGAAGTGTTGTTCATGTACTGTCAGAAATCTCATGACAGAGGGATAGTGAAGTGTTGTTCATGGACTGTCAGAATTCTGATGACAGAGGGATAGTGAGGTGTTTTTCATGGACTGTCAGAAATCTGATGACAGAGGGACAGTGAAGTTGTGTTCATGGGTTCATGGACTGTCAGAAATCTGATGACAGAGGGATAGTGAGGTGCTGTTCATGGACTGTCAGAAATCTGATGACAGAGGGATAGTGAGGTAGTGTTCATGGGTTCATGGACTATCAGAAATCTGATGACAGAGGGATAGTGAGGTGTTTTTCATGGACTGTCAGAAATCTGATGACAGAGGGATAGTGAGGTGTTGTTCATGGACTGTCAGAAATCTTATGACAGAGGGATAGTGAAGAGTTGTTCATCTGTTCATGGACTTCCAGAAATCTGATGACAGAGGGATTGTGAGCTGTTTTTCATGGGTTCATGGACTGTCAGAAATCTGTTGACAGAGCGATAGTGAGGTGTTGTTCATGGACTGTCAGAAATCTGAAGACAGAGGGATAGTGAGGTGTTGTTCATGGACTGTCAGAAATCTGATGACAGAGGGATAGTGAGGTGTTGTTCATGGACTGTCAGAAATCTGACGACAGAGCAATAGTGAGGTGATGTTGATGGACTGTCAGAAATCTGATGACAGAGGGATAGTGAGTTGTTTTTCATGGACTGTCAGAAATCTGATGACAGAGGGACAGTGAAGTTGTGTTCATGGGTTCATGGACTGTCAGAAATCTGATAACAGAGGGATAGTGAGGTGCTGTTCATGGACTGTCGGAAATCTCATGACAGATGGATAGTGAGGTGCTGTTCATGGGTTCATGGACTGTCAGAAATCTGATGACAGAGGGATAGTGAGGTGTTGTTCATGGACTGTCAGAAATCTGATGACAGAGGGATAGTGAGGTGTTGTTCATGGACTGTAAGATATCTGATGACAGAGGGATAGTGAGGTGTTGTGAATGGACTGTCAGAAATCTGATGACAGAGGGATAGTGAAGTGTTGTTCATGTACTGTCAGAAATCTCATGACAGAGGGATAGTGAAGTGTTGTTCATGGACTGTCAGAAATCTGATGACAGAGAGACAGTGAGGTGTTGTTTATGGATTGTCAGATACCTGATGACAGAGGGATAGTGAGGTGTTGTTCATGGACTGTCAGAAATCTGATGACAGAGGGACAGTGAGGTGTTGTTCATGGACTGTCAGAAATCTGATGACAGAGCGATAGTGAGGTGGTGTTCTTGGACTGTCGGAAATCTGATGACAGAGGGATAGTGAGGTGTTGTTCATGGACTGTCAGAAATCTGAAGACAGAGGGATAGTGAGGTGTTGTTCATGGACTGTCAGAAATCTGATGACAGAGGGATAGTGAGGTGTTGTTCATGGACTGTCAGAAATCTGACGACAGAGCAATAGTGAGGTGTTGTTGATGGACTGTCAGAAATCTGATGACAGAGGGATAGTGAGTTGTTTTTCATGGACTGTCAGAAATCTGATGACAGAGGGATAGTGAGGTGTTGTTCATGGACTGTCAGAAATCTGATGACAGAGGGACAGTGAAGTTGTGTTCATGGGTTCATGGACTGTCAGAAATCTGATGACAGAGGGATAGTGAGGTGCTGTTCATGGACTGTCAGAAATCTCATGACAGATGGATAGTGAGGTGCTGTTCATGGGTTCATGACTGTCAGAAATCTGATGACAGAGGGATAGTGAGGTGTTTTTCATGGACTGTCAGAAATCTGATGACAGAGGGATAGTGAGGTGTTGTTCATGGACTGTCAGAAATCTGATGACAGAGGGATAGTGAGGTGTTGTTCATGGACTGTAAGATATCTGATGACAGAGGGATAGTGAGGTGTTGTTCATGGACTGTCAGAAATCTGATGACAGAGGGATAGTGAGGTGTTGTTCATGGACTGTCAATAATCTGACGACAGAGGAATAGTGAGGTGTTGTTCATGGACTGTCAGAAATCTGATGACAGAGGGATAGTGAAGTGTTGTTCATGGACTGTCAGAAATCTGATGACAGAGAGACACTGAGGTGTTGTTCATGGATTGTCAGATATCTGATGACAGAGGGATAGTGAGGTGTTGTTCATGGACTGTCAGAAATCTGATGACAGAGGGATAGTGAGGTGTTGTTCATGGACTGTAAGATATCTGATGACAGAGGGATGGTGAGGTGTTGTTCATTGACTGTCAGAAATCAGATGACAGAGGGATAGTGAGGTGTTGTTCATGGACTGTCAGAAATCTGATGACAGAGGGATAGTGAAGTGTTGTTCATGTACTGTCAGAAATCTCATGACAGAGGGATAGTGAAGTGTTGTTCATGGACTGTCACAAATCTGATGACAGAGAGACAGTGAGGTGTTGTTTATGGATTGTCAGATATCTGATGACAGAGGGATAGTGAGGTGTTGTTCATGGACTGTCAGAAATCTGATTACAGAGGGACAGTGACGTGCTGTTCATGGACTGTCAGAAATCTGATGACAGAGGGACAGTGAAGTTGTGTTCATGGGTTCATGGACTGTCAGAAATCTGATGGCAGAGGGATAGTGAGGTAGTGTTCATGGGTTCATGGACTATCAGAAATCTGATGACAGAGGGACAGTGAAGTTGTGTTCATGGGTTCATGGACTGTCAGAAATCTGATGACAGAGGGATAGTGAGGTAGTGTTCATGGGTTCATGGACTATCAGAAATCTGATGACAGAGGGATAGTGAGGTGTTGTTCATGGACTGTCAGAAATCTGATGACAGAGGGATAGTGAGGTGTTGTTGATGGACTGTCAGAAATCTGATGACAGAGGGATAGTGAGGTAGTGTTCATGGGTTCATGGACTATCAGAAATCTGATGACAGAGGGACAGTGAAGTTGAGTTCATGGGTTCATGGACTGTCAGAAATCTGATGACAGAGGGATAGTGAGGTAGAGTTCATGGGTTCATGGACTATCAGAAATCTGATGACAGAGGGATAGTGAGGTGTTGTTCATGGACTGTCAGAAATCTGATGACAGAGGGATAGTGAAGTTGTGTTCATGGGTTCATGGACTGTCAGAAATGTGATGACAGAGGGATAGTGAGGTTGTGTTCATGTGTTCATGGACTATCAGAAATCAGATGACAGAGGGACAGTGAAGTTGTGTTCATGGGTTCATGGACTGTCATAAATCTGATGACAGAGGAATAGTGAGGTGTTATTCATGGACTGTCAGAAATCTGATGACAGAGGGATACTGAGGTGTTGTTCATGGACTGTAAGATATCTGATGACAGAGGGATAGTGAGGTGTTGTTCATGGACTGTCAGAAATCTGATGACAGAGGGATAGTGAGGTGTTGTTCATGGACTGTCAATAATCTGACGACAGAGGAATAGTAAGGTGTTGTTCATGGACTGTCAGAAATCTGATGACAGAGGGATAGTGAAGTGTTGTTCATGGACTGTCAGAAATCTGATGACAGAGAGACAGTGAGGTGTTGTTCATGGATTGTCAGATATCTGATGACAGAGGGATAGTGAGGTGTTGTTCATGGACTGTCAGAAATCTGATGACAGAGGGATAGTGAGGTGTTGTTCATGGACTGTCAGAAATCTTATGACAGAGGGACAGTGAAGTTGTGTTCATGGGTTCATGGACTGTCAGAAATCTGATGACAGAGGGATTGTGAGGTAGTGTTTATGGGTTCATGGACTATCAGAAATCTGATGACAGAGGGACAGTGAAGTTGTGTTCATGGGTTCATGGACTGTCAGAAATCTGATGACAGAGGGATAGTGAGGTAGTGTTCATGGGTTCATGGACTATCAGAATTCTGATGACAGAGGGATAGTGAGGTGTTGTTCATGGACTGTAAGATATCTGATGACAGAGGGATAGTGAGGTGTTGTTCATGGTCTGTCAGAAATCTGATGACGGATGGATAGTGAGTTGTTGTTCATGGACTGTCAGAAATCTGATGACAGAGGGACAGTGAAGTTGTGTTCATGGGTTCATGAACTGTCAGAAATCTGATGACAGAGGGATAGTGAGGTAGTGTTCATGGGTTCATGGACTATCAGAAATCTGATGACAGAGGGACAGTGAAGTTGTGTTCATGGTTTCATGGACTGTCAGAAATCAGATGACAGAGGGATAGTGAGGTAGTGTTCATGGGTTCATGGACTATCAGAAATCTGATGACAGAGGGACAGTGAAGTTGTGTTCATGGGTTCATGGACTGTCAGAAATCTGATGACAGAGCGATAGCGAAGTTGTGTTCATGGGTTCATGGACTGTCAGAAAGCTGATGACAGAGGGATAGTGAAGTGTTGTTCATGGACTGTCAGAAATCTGATGACAGAGGGATAGTGAAGTGTTGTTCATGGACTGTCAGAAATCTGATGACAGAGAGACAGTGAGGTGTTGTTTATGGATTGTCAGATATCTGATGACAGAGGGATAGTGAGGTGTTGTTCATGGACTGTCAGAAATCTGATGACAGAGGGACAGTGAGGTGTTGTTCATGGACTGTCAGAAATCTGATGACAGAGGGACAGTGAAGTTGTGTTCATGGGTTCATGGACTGTCAGAAATCTGATGACAGAGGGATAGTGAGGTGTTGTTCATGGACTGTCAGAAATCTGATGACAGAGGGATAGTGAGGTGTTGTTCATGGACTGTCAATAATCTGACGACAGAGGAATAGTGAGGTGTTGTTCATGGACTGTCAGAAATCTGATGACAGAGGGATAGTGAAGTGTTTTTCATGGACTGTCAGAAATCTGATGACAGAGAGACAGTGAGGTGTTGTTCATGGATTGTCAGATATCTGATGACAGAGGGATAGTGAGGTGTTGTTCATGGACTGTCAGAAATCTGATGACAGAGGGATAGTGAGGTGTTGTTCATGGACTGTCAGAAATCTTATGACAGAGGGACAGTGAAGTTGTGTTCATGGGTTCATGGACTGTCAGAAATCTGATGACAGAGGGATAGTGAGGTAGTGTTTATGGGTTCATGGACTATCAGAAATCTGATGACAGAGATACAGTGAAGTTGTGTTCATGGGTTCATGGACTGTCAGAAATCTGATGACAGAGGGATAGTGAGGTAGTGTTCATGGGTTCATGGACTATCAGAATTCTGATGACAGAGGGATACTGAGGTGTTGTTCATTTGACTGTCAGAAATCTGATGACAGAGGGACAGTGAAGTTGTGTTCATGGGTTCATGGACTGTCAGAAATCTGATGACAGAGGGATAGTGAGGTAGTGTTCATGGGTTCATGGACTATCAGAATTCTGATGACAGAGGGATAGTGAGGTGTTGTTCATTTGACTGTCAGAAATCTGATGACAGAGGGATAGTGAGGTGTTGTTCATGGACTGTAAGATATCTGATGACAGAGGGATAGTGAGGTGTTGTTCATGGTCTGTCAGAAATCTGATGACGGAGGGATAGTGAGTTGTTGTTCATGGACTGTCAGAAATCTGATGACAGAGGGACAGTGAAGTTGTGTTCATGGGTTCATGAACTGTCAGAAATCTGATGACAGAGGGATAGTGAGGTAGTGTTCATGGGTTCATGGACTATCAGAAATCTGATGACAGAGGGACAGTGAAGTTGTGTTCATGGTTTCATGGACTGTCAGAAATCAGATGACAGAGGGATAGTGAGGTAGTGTTCATGGGTTCATGGACTATCAGAAATCTGATGACAGAGGGACAGTGAAGTTGTGTTCATGGGTTCATGGACTGTCAGAAATCTGATGACAGAGGGATAGTGAAGTTGTGTTCATGGGTTCATGGACTGTCAGAAAGCTGATGACAGAGGGATAGTGAAGTGTTGTTCATGGACTGTCAGAAATCTGATGACAGAGGGATAGTGAAGTGTTGTTCATGGACTGTCAGAAATCTGATGACAGAGAGACAGTGAGGTGTTGTTTATGGATTGTCAGATATCTGATGACAGAGGGATAGTGAGGTGTTGTTCATGGACTGTCAGAAATCCGATGACAGCGGGACAGTGAGGTGTTGTTCATGGACTGTCAGAAATCTGATGACAGAGGGACAGTGAAGTTGTGTTCATGGGTTCATGGACTGTCAGAAATCTGATGACAGAGGGATAGTGAGGAGTTGTTCATGGACTGTCAGAAATCTGATGACAGAAGGATAGTGAGGTGTTGTTCATGGACTGTCAATAATCTGACGACAGAGGGATAGTGAGGTGTTGTTCATGGACTGTCAGAAATCTGATGACAGAGGGATAGTGAGGTGTTGTTCATGGACTGTCAGAAATCTTATGACAGAGGGACAGTGAAGTTGTGTTCATGGGTTCATGGACTGTCAGAAATCTGATGACAGAGGGATAGTGAGGTAGTGTTTATGGGTTCATGGACTATCAGAAATCTGATGACAGAGGGACAGTGAAGTTGTGTTCATGGGTTCATGGACTATCAGAATTCTGATGACAGTGGGATAGTGAGGTGTTGTTCATTTGACTGTCAGAAATCAGATGACAGAGGGATAGTGAGGTGTTGTTCATGGACTGTAAGATATCTGATGACAGAGGGATAGTGAGGTGTTGTTCATGGTCTGTCAGAAATCTGATGACGGAGAGATAGTGAGTTGTTGTTCATGGACTGTCAGAAATCTGATGACAGAGGGACAGTGAAGTTGTGTTCATGGGTTCATGAACTGTCAGAAATCTGAAGACAGAGGGATAGTGAGGTAGTGTTCATGGGTTCATGGACCTTCAGAAATCTGATGACAGAGGGACAGTGAAGTTGTGTTCATGGGTTCATGGACTGTCAGAAATCTGATGACAGAGGGATAGTGAGGTAGTGTTCATGGACTGTCAGAAATCTGATGACAGAGCAATAGTGAGGTGTTGTTGATGGACTGTCAGAATTCTGATGACAGAGGGATAGTGAGGTGTTTTTCATGGACTGTCAGAAATCTGATGACAGAGGGACAGTGAAGTTGTGTTCATGGGTTCATGGACTGTCAGAAATTTGATGACAGAGGGATAGTGAGGTGCTGTTCATGGACTGTCAGAAATCTGATGACAGAGGGATAGTGAGGTAGTGTTCATGGGTTCATGGACTATCAGAAATCTGATGACAGAGGGACAGTGAAGTTGTGTTCATGGGTTCATGGACTGTCAGAAATCTGATGACAGAGGCATAGTGAGGTAGTGTTCATGGGTTCATGGACTATCAGAAATCTGATGACAGAGGGATAGTGAGGTGTTTTTCATGGACTGTCAGAAATCTGATGACAGAGGGATAGTCAGGTGTTGTTCATGGACTGTCAGAAATCTGATGACAGAGGGATAGTGAAGAGTTGTTCATCTGTTCATGGACTTCCTGAAATCTGATGACAGAGGGATTGTGAGCTGTTTTTCATGGGTTCATGGACTGTCAGAAATCTGATGACTGAGCGATAGTGAGGTGGTGTTCTTGGACTGTCGGAAATCTGATGACAGAGGGATAGTGAGGTGTTGTTCATGGACCGTCAGAAATCTGAAGACAGAGGGATAGTGAGGTGTTGTTCATGGACTGTCAGAAATCTGATGACAGAGGGATAGTGAGGTGTTGTTCATGGACTGTCAGAAATCTGATGACAGAGGGACAGTGAAGTTGTGTTCATGGGTTCATGGACTGTCAGAAATCTGATGACAGAGGGATAGTGAGGTGCTGTTCATGGACTGTCAGAAATCTCATGACAGATGGATAGTGAGGTGCTGTTCATGGGTTCATGGACTGTCAGAAATCTGATGACAGAGTGATAGTGAGGTGTTTTTCATGGACTGTGAGAAATCTGATGACAGAGGGATAGTGAGGTGTTGTTCATGGACTGTCAGAAATCTGATGACAGAGGGATAGTGAGGTGTTGTTCATGGACTGTAAGATATGTGATGACAGAGGGATAGTGAGGTGTTGTTCATGGACTGTCAGAAATCTGATGACAGAGGGATAGTGAGGTGTTGTTCATGGACTGTCAATAATCTGACGACAGAGGAATAGTGAGGTGTTGTTCATGGACTGTCAGAAATCTGATGACAGAGGGATAGTGAAGTGTTGTTCATGGACTGTCAGAAATCTGATGACAGAGAGACACTGAGGTGTTGTTCATGGATTGTCAGATATCTGATGACAGAGGGATAGTGAGGTGTTGTTCATGGACTGTCAGAAATCTGATGACAGAGGGATAGTGAGGTGTTGTTCATGGACTGTAAGATATCTGATGACAGAGGGATAGTGAGGTGTTGTTCATGGACTGTCAGAAATCTGATGACAGAGGGATAGTGAGGTGTTGTTCATGGACTGTCAGAAATCTGATGACAGAGGGATAGTGAAGTGTTGTTCATGTACTGTCAGAAATCTCATGACAGAGGGATAGTGAAGTGTTGTTCATGGACTGTCAGAAATCTGATGACAGTGAGACAGTGAGGTGTTGTTTATGGATTGTCAGATATCTGATGACAGAGGGATAGTGAGGTGTTGTTCATGGACTGTCAGAAATCTGATGACAGAGGGACAGTGAGGTGTTGTTCATAGACTGTCAGAAATCTGATGACAGAGGGACAGTGAAGTTGTGTTCATGGGTTCATGGACTGTCAGAAATCTGATGACAGAGGGATAGTGAGGTAGTGTTCATGGGTTCATGGACTATCAGAAATCTGATGACTGAGGGACAGTGAAGTTGTGTTCATGGGTTCATGGACTGTCAGAAATCTGATGACAGAGGGATAGTGAGGTAGTGTTCATGGGTTCATGGACTATCAGAAATCTGATGACAGAGGGATAGTGAGGTGTTGTTCATGGACTGTCAGAAATCTGATGACAGAGGGATAGTGAGGTGTTGTTGATGGACTGTCAGAAATCTGATGACAGAGGGATAGTGAGGTAGTGTTCATGGGTTCATGGACTATCAGAAATCTGATGACAGAGGGACAGTGAAGTTGAGTTCATGGGTTCATGGACTGTCAGAAATCTGATGGCAGAGTGATAGTGAGGTAGAGTTCATGGGTTCATGGACTATCAGAAATCTGATGACAGAGGGATAGTGAGGTGTTGTTCATGGACTGTCAGAAATCTGATGACAGAGGGACAGTGAAGTTGTGTTCATGGGTTCATGGACTGTCAGATATGTGATGACAGAGGGATAGTGAGGTTGTGTTCATGGGTTCACGGACTATCAGAAATCTGATGACAGAGGGACAGTGAAGTTGTGTTCATGGGTTCATGGACTGTCATAAATCTGATGACAGAGGAATAGTGAGGTGTTATTCATGGACTGTCAGAAATCTGATGACAGAGGGATAGTGAGGTGTTTTTCATGGACTGTCAGAAATCTGATGACAGAGGGATAGTGAGGTGTTGTTCATGGACTGTCAGAAATCTGATGACAGAGGGATAGTGAGGTGTTGTTCATGGACTGTCAATAATCTGACGACAGAGGAATAGTGAGGTGTTGTTCATGGACTATCAGAAATCTGATGACAGAGGGATAGTGAAGTGTTGTTCATGGACTGTCAGAAATCTGATGACAGAGAGACACTGAGGTGTTGTTCATGGATTGTCAGAAATCTGATGACAGAGGGATAGTGAAGTGTTGTTCATGGACTGTCAGAAATCTGATGACAGAGAGACACTGAGGTGTTGTTCATGGATTGTCAGATATCTGATGACAGAGGGATAGTGAGGTGTTGTTCATGGACTGTCAGAAATCTGATGACAGAGGGATAGTGAGGTGTTGTTCATGGACTGTAAGATATCTGATGACAGAGGGATAGTGAGGTGTAGTTCATGGACTGTCAGAAATCTGATGACAGAGGGATAGTGAGGTGTTGTTCATGGACTGTCAGAAATCTGATGACAGAGGGATAGTGAAGTGTTGTTCATGTACTGTCAGAAATCTCATGACAGAGGGATAGTGAAGTGTTGTTCATGGACTGTCAGAAATCTGATGACAGAGAGACAGTGAGGTGTTGTTTATGGATTGTCAGATATCTGATGACAGAGGGATAGTGAGGTGTTGTTCATGGACTGTCAGAAATCTGAAGACAGAGGGACAGTGAGGTGTTGTTCATGGACTGTCAGAAATCTGATGACAGAGGGACAGTGAAGTTGTGTTCATGGGTTCATGGACTGTCAGAAATCTGATGACAGAGGGATAGTGAGGTAGTGTTCATGGGTTCATGGACTATCAGAAATCTGATGACAGAGGGACAGTGAAGTTGTGTTCATGGGTTCATGGACTATCAGAAATCTGATGACAGAGGGATAGTGAGGTGTTGTTCATGGACTGTCAGAAATCTGATGACAGAGGGATAGTGAGGTGTTGTTGATGGACTGTCAGAAATCTGATGACAGAGGGATAGTGAGGTAGTGTTCATGGGTTCATGGACTATCAGAAATCTGATGACAGAGGGACAGTGAAGTTGAGTTCATGGGTTCATGGACTGTCAGAAATCTGATGACAGAGGGATAGTGAGGTAGAGTTCATGGGTTCATGGACTATCAGAAATCTGATGACAGAGGGATAGTGAGGTGTTGTTCATGGACTGTCAGAAATCTGATGACAGAGGGACAGTGAAGTTGTGTTCATGGGTTCATGGACTGTCAGAAATGTGATGACAGAGGGATAGTGAGGTTGTGTTCATGGGTTCATGGACTATCAGAAATCTGATGACAGAGGGACAGTGAAGTTGTGTTCATGGGTTCATGGACTGTCATAAATCTGATGACAGAGGAATAGTGAGGTGTTATTCATGGACTGTCAGAAATCTGATGACAGAGGGATAGTGAGGTGTTGTTCATGGACTGTAAGATATCTGATGACAGAGGGATAGTGAGGTGTTGTTCATGGACTGTCAGAAATCTGATGACAGAGGGATAGTGAGGTGTTGTTCATGGACTGTCAATAATCTGACGACAGAGGAATAGTGAGGTGTTGTTCATGGACTGTCAGAAATCTGATGACAGAGGGATAGTGAAGTGTTGTTCATGGAGTGTCAGAAATCTGATGACAGAGAGACAGTGAGGTGTTGTTCATGGATTGTCAGATATCTGATGACAGAGTGATAGTGAGGTGTTGTTTATGGACTGTCAGAAATCTGATGACAGAGGGATAGTGAGGTGTTGTTCATGGACTGTCAGAAATCTTATGACAGAGGGACAGTGAAGTTGTGTTCATGGGTTCATGGACTGTCAGAAATCTGATGACAGAGGGATAGTGAGGTAGTGTTTATGGGTTCATGGACTATCAGAAATCTGATGACAGAGGGACAGTGAAGTTGTGTTCATGGGTTCATGGACTGTCAGAAATCTGATGACAGAGGGATAGTGAGGTAGTGTTCATGGGTTCATGGACTATCAGAATTCTGATGACGGAGGGATAGTGAGGTGTTGTTCATTTGACTGTCAGAAATCTGATGACAGAGGGATAGTGAGGTGTTGTTCATGGACTGTAAGATATCTGATGACAGAGGGATAGTAGCGTGTTGTTCATGGTCTGTCAGAAATCTGATGACGGAGGGATAGTGAGTTGTTGTTCATGGACTGTCAGAAATCTGATGACAGAGGGACAGTGAAGTTGTGTTCATGGGTTCATGGACTGTTAGAAATCTGATGACAGAGGGAGAGTGAGGTAGTGTTCATGGGTTCATGGACTATCAGAAATCTGATGACAGAGGGACAGTGAAGTTGTGTTCATGGGTTCATGGACTGTCAGAAATCTGATGACAGAGGGATAGTGAGGTAGTGTTCATGGGTTCATGGACTATCAGAAATCTGATGACAGAGGGATAGTGAGGTGTTGTTCATGGACTGTCAGAAATCTGATGACAGAGGGATAGTGAGGTGTTGTTGATGGACTGTCAGAATTCTGATGACAGAGGGATAGTGAGGTGTTTTTCATGGACTGTCAGAAATCTGATGACAGAGGGACAGTGAAGTTGTGTTCATGGGTTCATGGACTGTCAGAAATCTGATGACAGAGGGATAGTGAGGTGCTGTTCATGGACTGTCAGAAATCTCATGACAGATGGATAGTGAGGTGCTGTTCATGGGTTCATGGACTGTCAGAAATCTGATGACAGAGGGATAGTGAGGTGTTGTTCATGGACTGTCAGAAATCTGATGACAGAGGGATAGTGAGGTGTTGTTCATGGACTGTCAGAAATCTGATGACAGAGGGATAGTGAGGTGTTGTTCATGGACTGTAAGATATCTGATGACAGAGGGATAGTGAGGTGTTGTTCATGTACTGTCAGAAATCTGATGACAGAGGGATAGTGAGGTGTTGTTCATGGACTGTCAATAATCTGACGACAGAGGAATAGTGAGGTGTTGTTCATGGACTGTCAGAAATCTGATGACAGAGGGATAGTGAAGTGTTGTTCATGGACTGTCAGAAATCTGATGACAGAGAGACAGTGAGGTGTTGTTCATGGATTGTCAGATATCTGATGACAGAGGGATAGTGAGGTGTTGTTCATGGACTGTCAGAAATCTGATTACAGAGGGACAGTGACGTGCTGTTCATGGACTGTCAGAAATCTGATGACAGAGGGACAGTGAAGTTGTGTTCATGGGTTCATGGACTGTCAGAAATCTGATGACAGAGGGATAGTGAGGTAGTGTTCATGGGTTCATGGACTATCAGAAATCTGATGACAGAGGGACAGTGAAGTTGTGTTCATGGGTTCATGGACTGTCAGAAATCTGATGACAGAGGGATAGTGAGGTAGTGTTCATGGGTTCATGGACTATCAGAAATCTGATGACAGAGGGATAGTGAGGTGTTGTTCATGGACTGTCAGAAATCTGATGACAGAGGGATAGTGAGGTGTTGTTGATGGACTGTCAGAAATCTGATGACAGAGGGATAGTGAGATAGTGTTCATGGGTTCATGGACTATCAGAAATCTGATGACAGAGGGACACTGAAGTTGAGTTCATGGGTTCATGGACTGTCAGAAATCTGATGACAGAGGGATAGTGAGGTAGAGTTCATGGGTTCATGGACTATCAGAAATCTGATGACAGAGGGATAGTGAGGTGTTGTTCATGGACTGTCAGAAATCTGATGACAGAGGGACAGTGAAGTTGTGTTCATGGGTTCATGGACTGTCAGAAATGTGATGACAGAGGGATAGTGAGGTTGTGTTCATGGGTTCATGGACTATCAGAAATCTGATGACAGAGGGACAGTGAAGTTGTGTTCATGGGTTCATGGACTGTCATAAATCTGATGACAGAGGAATAGTGAGATGTTATTCATGGACTGTCAGAAATCTGATGACAGAGGGATAGTGAGGTGTTGTTCATGGACTGTAAGATATCTGATGACAGAGGGATAGTGAGGTGTTGTTCATGGACTGTCAGAAATCTGATGACAGAGGGATAGTGAGGTGTTGTTCATGGACTGTCAATAATCTGACGACAGAGGAATAGTGAGGTGTTGTTCATGGACTGTCAGAAATCTGATGACAGAGGGATAGTGAAGTGTTGTTCATGGACTGTCAGAAATCTGATGACAGAGAGACAGTGAGGTGTAGTTCATGGATTGTCAGATATCTGATGACAGAGGGATAGTGAGGTGTTGTTCATGGACTGTCAGAAATCTGATGACAGAGGGATAGTGAGGTGTTGTTCATGGACTGTCAGAAATCTTATGACAGAGGGACAGTGAAGTTGTGTTCATGGGTTCATGGACTGTCAGAAATCTGATGACAGAGGGATAGTGAGGTCGTGTTTATGGGTTCATGGACTATCAGAAATCTGATGACAGAGGGACAGTGAAGTTGTGTTCATGGGTTCATGGACTGTCAGAAATCTGATGACAGAGGGATAGTGAGGTAGTGTTCATGGGTTCATGGACTATCAGAATTCTGATGACAGAGGGATAGTGAGGTGTTGTTCATTTGACTGTCAGAAATGTGATGACAGAGGGATAGTGAGGTGTTGTTCATGGACTGTAAGATATCTGATGACAGAGGGATAGTGAGGTGTTGTTCATGGTCTGTCAGAAATCTGATGACGGAGGGATAGTGAGGTGTTGTTCATGGACTGTCAGAAATCTGATGACAGAGGGATAGTGAGGTGTTGTTCATGGACTGTCAATAATCTGACGACAAAGGAATAGTGAGGTGTTGTTCATGGACTGTCAGAAATCTGATGACAGAGGGATAGTGAAGTGTTGTTCATGGACTGTCAGAAATCTGATGACAGAGAGACAGTGAGGTGTTGTTCATGGATTGTCAGATATCTGATGACAGAGGGATAGTGAGGTGTTGTTCATGGACTGTCAGAAATCTTATGACAGAGGGACAGTGAAGTTGTGTTCATGGGTTCATGGACTGTCAGAAATCTGATGACAGAGGGATAGTGAGGTAGTGTTTATGGGTTCATGGACTATCAGAAATCTGATGACAGAGGGACAGTGAAGTTGTGTTCATGGGTTCATGGACTGTCAGAAATGTGATGACAGAGGGATAGTGAGGTTGTGTTCATGGGTTCATGGACTATCAGAAATCTGATGACAGAGGGACAGTGAAGTTGTGTTCATGGGTTCATGGACTGTCATAAATCTGATGACAGAGGAATAGTGAGGTGTTATTCATGGACTGTCAGAAATCTGATGACAGAGGGATAGTGAGGTGTTGTTCATGGACTGTAAGATATCTGATGACAGAGGGATAGTGAGGTGTTGTTCATGGACTGTAAGATATCTGATGACAGAGGGATGGTGAGGTGTTGTTCATGGACTGTCAGAAATCTGATGACAGAGGGATAGTGAGGTGTTGTTCATGGACTGTCAGAAATCTGATGACAGAGGGATAGTGAAGTGTTGTTCATGTACTGTCAGAAATCTCATGACAGAGGGATAGTGAAGTGTTGTTCATGGACTGTCAGAAATCTGATGACAGAGACAGTGAGGTGTTGTTTATGGATTGTCAGATATCTGATGACAGAGGGATAGTGAGGTGTTGTTCATGGACTGTCAGAAATCTGATTACAGAGGGACAGTGACGTGCTGTTCATGGACTGTCAGAAATCTGATGACAGAGGGATAGTGAGGTGTTGTTCATGGACTGTCAATAATCTGACGACAGAGGAATAGTGAGGTGTTGTTCATGGACTGTCAGAAATCTGATGACAGAGGGATAGTGAAGTGTTGTTCATGGACTGTCAGAAATCTGATGACAGAGAGACAGTGAGGTGTTGTTCATGGATTGTCAGATATCTGATGACAGAGGGATAGTGAGGTGTTGTTGATGGACTGTCAGAAATCTGATGACAGAGGGATAGTGAGGTAGTGTTCATGGGTTCATGGACTATCAGAAATCTGATGACAGAGGGACAGTGAAGTTGAGTTCATGGGTTCATGGACTGTCAGAAATCTGATGACAGAGGGATAGTGAGGTAGAGTTCATGGGTTCATGGACTATCAGAAATCTGATGACAGAGGGATAGTGAGGTGTTGTTCATACACTGTCAGAAATCTGATGACAGAGGGACAGTGAAGTTGTGTTCATGGGTTCATGGACTGTCAGAAATGTGATGACAGAGGGATAGTGAGGTTGTGTTCATGGGTTCATGGACTATCAGAAATCTGATGACAGAGGGACAGTGAAGTTGTGTTCATGGGTTCATGGACTGTCATAAATCTGATGACAGAGGAATAGTGAGGTGTTATTCATGGACTGTCAGAAATCTGATGACAGAGGGATAGTGAGGTGTTGTTCATGGACTGTAAGATATCTGATGACAGAGGGATAGTGAGGTGTTGTTCATGGACTGTAAGATATCTGATGACAGAGGGATGGTGAGGTGTTGTTCCTGGACTGTCAGAAATCTGATGACAGAGGGATAGTGAGGTGTTGTTCATGGACTGTCAGAAATCTGATGACAGAGGGATAGTGAAGTGTTGTTCATGTACTGTCAGAAATCTCATGACAGAGGGATAGTGAAGTGTTGTTCATGGACTGTCAGAAATCTGATGACAGAGAGACAGTGAGGTGTTGTTTATGGATTGTCAGATATCTGATGACAGAGGGATAGTGAGGTGTTGTTCATGGACTGTCAGAAATCTGATTACAGAGGGACAGTGACGTGCTGTTCATGGACTGTCAGAAATCTGATGACAGAGGGACAGTGAAGTTGTGTTCATGGGTTCATGGACTGTCAGAAATCTGATGACAGAGGGATAGTGAGGTAGTGTTCATGGGTTCATGGACTATCAGAAATCTGATGACAGAGGGACAGTGAAGTTGTGTTCATGGGTTCATGGACTGTCAGAAATCTGATGACAGAGGGATAGTGAGGTAGTGTTCATGGGTTCATGGACTATCAGAAATCTGATGACAGAGGGATAGTGAGGTGTTGTTCATGGACTGTCAGAAATCTGATGACAGAGGGATAGTGAGGTGTTGTTGATGGACTGTCAGAAATCTGATGACAGAGGGATAGTGAGGTAGTGTTCATGGCTTCATGGACTATCAGAAATCTGATGACAGAGGGACAGTGAAGTTGAGTTCATGGGTTCATGGACTGTCAGAAATCTGATGACAGAGGGATAGTGAGGTAGAGTTCATGGGTTCATGGACTATCAGAAATCTGATGACAGAGGGATAGTGAGGTGTTGTTCATGGACTGTCAGAAATCTGATGACAGAGGGACAGTGAAGTTGTGTTCATGGGTTCATGGACTGTCAGAAATGTGATGACAGAGGGATAGTGAGGTTGTGTTCATGGGTTCATGGACTATCAGAAATCTGATGACAGAGGGACAGTGAAGTTGTGTTCATGGGTTCATGGACTGTCATAAATCTGATGACAGAGGAATAGTGAGATGTTATTCATGGACTGTCAGAAATCTGATGACAGAGGGATAGTGAGGTGTTGTTCATGGACTGTAAGATATCTGATGACAGAGGGATAGTGAGGTGTTGTTCATGGACTGTCAGAAATCTGATGACAGAGGGATAGTGAGGTGTTGTTCATGGACTGTCAATTATCTGACGACAGAGGAATAGTGAGGTGTTGTTCATGGACTGTCAGAAATCTGATGACAGAGGGATAGTGAAGTGTTGTTCATGGACTGTCAGAAATCTGATGACAGAGAGACAGGGAGGTGTTGTTCATGGATTGTCAGATATCTGATGACAGAGGGATAGTGAGGTGTTGTTCATGGACTGTCAGAAATCTGATGACAGAGGGATAGTGAGGTGTTGTTCATGGACTGTCAGAAATCTTATGACAGAGGGACAGTGAAGTTGTGTTCATGGGTTCATGGACTGTCAGAAATCTGATGACAGAGGGATAGTGAGGTCGTGTTTATGGGTTCATGGACTATCAGAAATCTGATGACAGAGGGACAGTGAAGTTGTGTTCATGGGTTCATGGACTGTCAGAAATCTGATGACAGAGGGATAGTGAGGTAGTGTTCATGGGTTCATGGACTATCAGAATTCTGATGACAGAGGGATAGTGAGGTGTTGTTCATTTGACTGTCAGAAATCTGATGACAGAGGGATAGTGAGGTGTTGTTCATGGACTGTAAGATATCTGATGACAGAGGGATAGTGAGGTGTTGTTCATGGTCTGTCAGAAATCTGATGACGGAGGGATAGTGAGTTGTTGTTCATGGACTGTCAGAAATCTGATGACAGAGGGACAGTGAAGTTGTGTTCATGGGTTCATGAACTGTCAGAAATCTGATGACAGAGGGATAGTGAGGTTGTGTTCATGGGTTCATGGACTGTCAGAAAGCTGATGACAGAGGGATAGTGAGGTAGTGTTCATGGGTTCATGGACTATCAGAAATCTGATGACAGAGGGATAGTGAGGTGTTGTTCATGGACTGTCTGAAATCTGATGACAGAGCAATAGTGAGGTGTTGTTGATGGACTGTCAGAATTCTGATGACAGAGGGATAGTGAGGTGTTTTTCATGGACTGTCAGAAATCTGATGACAGAGGGACAGTGAAGTTGTGTTCATGGGTTCATGGACTGTCAGAAATCTGATGACAGAGGGATAGTGAGGTGCTGTTCATGGACTGTCAGAAATCTGATGACAGAGGGATAGTGAGGTAGTGTTCATGGGTTCATGGACTATCAGAAATCTGATGACAGAGGGATAGTGAGGTGTTGTTCATGGACTGTCAGAAATCTGATGACAGAGGGATAGTGAAGTGTTGTTCATGTACTGTCAGAAATCTCATGACAGAGGGATAGTGAAGTGTTGTTCATGGACTGTCAGAAATCTGATGACAGAGAGACAGTGAGGTGTTGTTTATGGATTGTCAGATATCTGATGACAGAGGGATAGTGAGGTGTTGTTCATGGACTGTCAGAAATCTGATGACAGAGGGACAGTGACGTGCTGTTCATGGACTGTCAGAAATCTGATGACAGAGGGACAGTGAAGTTGTGTTCATGGGTTCATGGACTGTCAGAAATCTGATGACAGAGGGATAGTGAGGTAGTGTTCATGGGTTCATGGACTATCAGAAATCTGATGACAGAGGGACAGTGAAGTTGTGTTCATGGGTTCATGGACTGTCAGAAATCTGATGACAGAGGGATAGTGAGGTAGTGTTCATGGGTTCATGGACTATCAGAAATCTGATGACAGAGGGATAGTGAGGTGTTGTTCATGGACTGTCAGAAATCTGATGACAGAGGGATAGTGAGGTGTTGTTCATGGACTGTCAGAAATCTGATGACAGAGGGACAGTGAAGTTGCTGTTCATGGGTTCATGGACTGTCAGAAATGTGATGACAGAGGGATAGTGAGGTTGTGCTCATGGGTTCATGGACTATCAGAAATCTGATGACAGAGGGACAGTGAAGTTGTGTTCATGGGTTCATGGACTGTCATAAATCTGATGACAGAGGAATAGTGAGGTGTTATTCATGGACTGTCAGAAATCTGATGACAGAGGGATAGTGAGGTGTTGTTCATGGACTGTAAGATATCTGATGACAGAGGGATAGTGAGGTGTTGTTCATGGACTGTCAGAAATCTGATGACAGAGGGATAGTGAGGTGTTGTTCATGGACTGTCAATAATCTGACGACAAAGGAATAGTGAGGTGTTGTTCATGGACTGTCAGAAATCTGATGACAGAGGGATAGTGAAGTGTTGTTCATGGACTGTCAGAAATCTGATGACAGAGAGACAGTGAGGTGTTGTTCATGGATTGTCAGATATCTGATGACAGCGGGATAGTGAGGTGTTGTTCATGGACTGTCAGAAATCTTATGACAGAGGGACAGTGAAGTTGTGTTCATGGGTTCATGGACTGTCAGAAATCTGATGACAGAGGGATAGTGAGGTAGTGTTTATGGGTTCATGGACTATCAGAAATCTGATGACAGAGGGACAGTGAAGTTGTGTTCATGGGTTCATGGACTGTCAGAAATGTGATGACAGAGGGATAGTGAGGTTGTGTTCATGGGTTCATGGACTATCAGAAATCTGATGATAGAGGGACAGTGAAGTTGTGTTCATGGGTTCATGGACTGTCATAAATCTGATGACAGAGGAATAGTGAGGTGTTATTCATGGACTGTCAGAAATCTGATGACAGAGGGATAGTGAGGTGTTGTTCATGGACTGTAAGATATCTGATGACAGAGGGATAGTGAGGTGTTGTTCATGGACTGTAAGATATCTGATGACAGAGGGATGGTGAGGTGTTGTTCATGGACTGTCAGAAATCTGATGACAGAGGGATAGTGAGGTGTTGTTCATGGACTGTCAGAAATCTGATGACAGAGGGATAGTGAAGTGTTGTTCATGTACTGTCAGAAATCTCATGACAGAGGGATAGTGAAGTGTTGTTCATGGACTGTCAGAAATCTGATGACAGAGACAGTGAGGTGTTGTTTATGGATTGTCAGATATCTGATGACAGAGGGATAGTGAGGTGTTGTTCATGGACTGTCAGAAATCTGATTACAGAGGGACAGTGACGTGCTGTTCATGGACTGTCAGAAATCTGATGACAGAGGGATAGTGAGGTGTTGTTCATGGACTGTCAATAATCTGACGACAGAGGAATAGTGAGGTGTTGTTCATGGACTGTCAGAAATCTGATGACAGAGGGATAGTGAAGTGTTGTTCATGGACTGTCAGAAATCTGATGACAGAGAGACAGTGAGGTGTTGTTCATGGATTGTCAGATATCTGATGACAGAGGGATAGTGAGGTGTTGTTCATGGACTGTCAGAAATCTGATGACAGAGGGATAGTGAGGTGTTGTTGATGGACTGTCAGAAATCTGATGACAGAGGGATAGTGAGGTAGTGTTCAAGGGTTCATGGACTATCAGAAATCTGATGACAGAGGGACAGTGAAGTTGAGTTCATGGGTTCATGGACTGTCAGAAATCTGATGACAGAGGGATAGTGAGGTAGAGTTCATGGGTTCATGGACTATCAGAAATCTGATGACAGAGGGATAGTGAGGTGTTGTTCATGGACTGTCAGAAATCTGATGACAGAGGGACAGTGAAGTTGTGTTCATGGGTTCATGGACTGTCAGAAATGTGATGACAGAGGGATAGTGAGGTTGTGTTCATGGGTTCATGGACTATCAGAAATCTGATGACAGAGGGACAGTGAAGTTGTGTTCATGGGTTCATGGACTGTCATAAATCTGATGACAGAGGAATAGTGTGGTGTTATTCATGGACTGTCAGAAATCTGATGACAGAGGGATAGTGAGGTGTTGTTCATGGACTGTAAGATATCTGATGACAGAGGGATAGTGAGGTGTTGTTCATGGACTGTAAGATATCTGATGACAGAGGGATGGTGAGGTGTTGTTCCTGGACTGTCAGAAATCTGATGACAGAGGGATAGTGAGGTGTTGTTCATGGACTGTCAGAAATCTGATGACAGAGGGATAGTGAAGTGTTGTTCATGTACTGTCAGAAATCTCATGACAGAGGGATAGTGAAGTGTTGTTCATGGACTGTCAGAAATCTGATGACAGAGAGACAGTGAGGTGTTGTTTATGGATTGTCAGATATCTGATGACAGAGGGATAGTGAGGTGTTGTTCATGGACTGTCAGAAATCTGATTACAGAGGGACAGTGACGTGCTGTTCATGGACTGTCAGAAATCTGATGACAGAGGGACAGTGAAGTTGTGTTCATGGGTTCATGGACTGTCAGAAATCTGATGACAGAGGGATAGTGAGGTAGTGTTCATGGGTTCATGGACTATCAGAAATCTGATGACAGAGGGACAGTGAAGTTGTGTTCATGGGTTCATGGACTGTCAGAAATCTGATGACAGAGGGATAGTGAGGTAGTGTTCATGGGTTCATGGACTATCAGAAATCTGATGACAGAGGGATAGTGAGGTGTTGTTCATGGACTGTCAGAAATCTGATGACAGAGGGATAGTGAGGTGTTGTTGATGGACTGTCAGAAATCTGATGACAGAGGGATAGTGAGGTAGTGTTCATGGGTTCATGGACTATCAGAAATCTGATGACAGAGGGACAGTGAAGTTGAGTTCATGGGTTCATGGACTGTCAGAAATCTGATGACAGAGGGATAGTGAGGTAGAGTTCATGGGTTCATGGACTATCAGAAATCTGATGACAGAGGGATAGTGAGGTGTTGTTCATGGACTGTCAGAAATCTGATGACAGAGGGACAGTGAAGTTGTGTTCATGGGTTCATGGACTGTCAGAAATGTGATGACAGAGGGATAGTGAGGTTGTGGTCATGGGTTCATGGACTATCAGAAATCTGATGACAGAGGGACAGTGAAGTTGTGTTCATGGGTTCATGGACTGTCATAAATCTGATGACAGAGGAATAGTGAGATGTTATTCATGGACTGTCAGAAATCTGATGACAGAGGGATAGTGAGGTGTTGTTCATGGACTGTAAGATATCTGATGACAGAGGGATAGTGAGGTGTTGTTCATGGACTGTCAGAAATCTGATGACAGAGGGATAGTGAGGTGTTGTTCATGGACTGTCAATAATCTGACGACAGAGGAATAGTGAGGTGTTGTTCATGGACTGTCAGAAATCTGATGACAGAGGGATAGTGAAGTGTTGTTCATGGACTGTCAGAAATCTGATGACAGAGAGACAGTGAGGTGTTGTTCATGGATTGTCAGATATCTGATGACAGAGGGATAGTGAGGTGTTGTTCATGGACTGTCAGAAATCTGATGACGGAGGGATAGTGAGGTGTTGTTCATGGACTGTCAGAAATCTTATGACAGAGGGACAGTGAAGTTGTGTTCATGGGTTCATGGACTGTCAGAAATCTGATGACAGAGGGATAGTGAGGTCGTGTTTATGGGTTCATGGACTATCAGAAATCTGATGACAGAGGGACAGTGAAGATGTGTTCATGGGTTCATGGACTGTCAGAAATCTGATGACAGAGGGATAGTGAGGTAGTGTTCATGGGTTCATGGACTATCAGAATTCTGATGATAGAGGGATAGTGAGGTGTTGTTCATTTGACTGTCAGAAATCTGATGACAGAGGGATAGTGAGGTGTTGTTCATGGACTGTAAGATATCTGATGACAGAGGGATAGTGAGGTGTTGTTCATGGTCTGTCAGAAATCTGATGACGGAGGGATAGTGAGTTGTTGTTCATGGACTGTCAGAAATCTGATGACAGAGGGACAGTGAAGTTGTGTTCATGGGTTCATGAACTGTCAGAAATCTGATGACAGAGGGATAGTGAGGTAGTGTTCATGGGTTCATGGACTATCAGAAATCTGATGACAGAGGGACAGTGAAGTTGTGTTCATGGTTTCATGGACTGTCAGAAATCAGATGACAGAGGGATAGTGAGGTAGTGTTCATGGGTTCATGGACTATCAGAAATCTGATGACAGAGGGACAGTGAAGTTGTGTTCATGGGTTCATGGACTGTCAGAAAGCTGATGACAGAGGGATAGTGAAGTGTTGTTCATGGACTGTCAGAAATCTGATGACAGAGGGATAGTGAAGTGTTGTTCATGGACTGTCAGAAATCTGATGACAGAGAGACAGTGAGGTGTTGTTTATGGATTGTCAGATATCTGATGACAGAGGGATAGTGAGGTGTTGTTCATGGACTGTCAGAAATCTGATGACAGAGGGACAGTGAGGTGTTGTTCATGGACTGTCAGAAATCTGATGACAGAGGGACAGTGAAGTTGTGTTCATGGGTTCATGGACTGTCAGAAATCTGATGACAGAGGGATAGTGAGGTGTTGTTCATGGACTGTCAGAAATCTGATGACAGAGGGATATTGAGGTGTTGTTCATGGACTGTCAATAATCTGACGACAGAGGAATAGTGAGGTGTTGTTCATGGACTGTCAGAAATCTGATGACAGAGGGATAGTGAAGTGTTTTTCATGGACTGTCAGAAATCTGATGACAGAGAGACAGTGAGGTGTTGTTCATGGATTGTCAGATATCTGATGACAGAGGGATAGTCAGGTGTTGTTCATGGACTGTCAGAAATCTGATGACAGAGGGATAGTGAGGTGTTGTTCATGGACTGTCAGAAATCTTATGACAGAGGGACAGTGAAGTTGTGTTCATGGGTTCATGGACTGTCAGAAATCTGATGACAGAGGGATAGTGAGGTAGTGTTTATGGGTTCATGGACTATCAGAAATCTGATGACAGAGGGACAGTGAAGTTGTGTTCATGGGTTCATGGACTGTCAGAAATCTGATGACAGAGGGATAGTGAGGTAGTGTTCATGGGTTCATGGACTATCAGAATTCTGATGACAGAGGGATAGTGAGGTGTTGTTCATTTGACTGTCAGAAATCTGATGACAGAGGGATAGTGAGGTGTTGTTCATGGACTGTAAGATATCTGATGACAGAGGGATAGTGAGGTGTTGTTCATGGTCTGTCAGAAATCTGATGACGGAGGGATAGTGAGTTGTTGTTCATGGACTGTCAGAAATCTGATGACAGAGGGACAGTGAAGTTGTGTTCATGGGTTCATGAACTGTCAGAAATCTGATGACAGAGGGATAGTGAGGTAGTGTTCATGGGTTCATGGACTATCAGAAATCTGATGACAGAGGGACAGTGAAGTTGTGTTCATGGGTTCATGGACTGTCAGAAATCTAATGACAGAGGGATAGTGAGGTAGTGTTCATGGGTTCATGGACTATCAGAAATCTGATGACAGAGGGATAGTGAGGTTGTGTTCATGGGTTCATGGACTGTCAGAAAGCTGATGACAGAGGGATAGTGAGGTAGTGTTCATGGGTTCATGGACTATCAGAAATCTGATGACAGAGGGATAGTGAGGTGTTGTTCATGGACTGTCTGAAATCTGATGACAGAGCAATAGTGAGGTGTTGTTGATGGACTGTCAGAATTCTGATGACAGAGGGATAGTGAGGTGTTTTTCATGGACTGTCAGAAATCTGATGACAGAGGGACAGTGAAGTTGTGTTCATGGGTTAATGGACTGTCAGAAATCTGATGACAGAGGGATAGTGAGGTGCTGTTCATGGACTGTCAGAAATCTGATGACAGAGGGATAGTGAGGTAGTGTTCATGGGTTCATGGACTATCAGAAATCTGATGACAGAGGGATAGTGAGGTGTTGTTCATGGACTGTCAGAAATCTGATGACAGAGGGATAGTGAAGTGTTGTTCATGTACTGTCAGAAATCTCATGACAGAGGGATAGTGAAGTGTTGTTCATGGACTGTCAGAAATCTGATGACAGAGAGACAGTGAGGTGTTGTTTATGGATTGTCAGATATCTGATGACAGAGGGATAGTGAGGTGTTGTTCATGGACTGTCAGAAATCTGATGACAGAGGGACAGTGACGTGCTGTTCATGGACTGTCAGAAATCTGATGACAGAGGGACAGTGAAGTTGTGTTCATGGGTTCATGGACTGTCAGAAATCTGATGACAGAGGGATAGTGAGGTAGTGTTCATGGGTTCATGGACTATCAGAAATCTGATGACAGAGGGACAGTGAAGTTGTGTTCATGGGTTCATGGACTGTCAGAAATCTGATGACAGAGGGATAGTGAGGTAGTGTTCATGGGTTCATGGACTATCAGAAATCTGATGACAGAGGGATAGTGAGGTGTTGTTCATGGACTGTCAGAAATCTGATGACAGAGGGATAGTGAGGTGTTGTTCATGGACTGTCAGAAATCTGATGACAGAGGGACAGTGAAGTTGCTGTTCATGGGTTCATGGACTGTCAGAAATGTGATGACAGAGGGATAGTGAGGTTGTGTTCATGGGTTCATGGACTATCAGAAATCTGATGACAGAGGGACAGTGAAGTTGTGTTCATGGGTTCATGGACTGTCATAAATCTGATGACAGAGGAATAGTGAGGTGTTATTCATGGACTGTCAGAAATCTGATGACAGAGGGATAGTGAGGTGTTGTTCATGGACTGTAAGATATCTGATGACAGAGGGATAGTGAGGTGTTGTTCATGGACTGTCAGAAATCTGATGACAGAGGGATAGTGAGGTGTTGTTCATGGACTGTCAATAATCTGACGACAAAGGAATAGTGAGGTGTTGTTCATGGACTGTCAGAAATCTGATGACAGAGGGATAGTGAAGTGTTGTTCATGGACTGTCAGAAATCTGATGACAGAGAGACAGTGAGGTGTTGTTCATGGATTGTCAGATATCTGATGACAGAGGGATAGTGAGGTGTTGTTCATGGACTGTCAGAAATCTTATGACAGAGGGACAGTGAAGTTGTGTTCATGGGTTCATGGACTGTCAGAAATCTGATGACAGAGGGATAGTGAGGTAGTGTTTATGGGTTCATGGACTATCAGAAATCTGATGACAGAGGGACAGTGAAGTTGTGTTCATGGGTTCATGGACTGTCAGAAATCTGATGACAGAGGGATAGTGAGGTAGTGTTCATGGGTTCATGGACTATCAGAATTCTGATGACAGAGGGATAGTGAGGTGTTGTTCATTTGACTGTCAGAAATCTGATGACAGAGGGATAGTGAGGTGTTGTTCATGGACTATAAGATATCTGATGACAGAGGGATAGTGAGGTGTTGTTCATGGTCTGTCAGAAATCTGATGACGGAGGGATAGTGAGTTGTTGTTCATGGACTGTCAGAAATCTGATGACAGAGGGACAGTGAAATTGTGTTCATGGGTTCATGAACTGTCAGAAATCTGATGACAGAGGGATAGTGAGGTAGTGTTCATGGGTTCATGGACTATCAGAAATCTGATGACAGAGGGACAGTGAAGTTGTGTTCATGGTTTCATGGACTGTCAGAAATCAGATGACAGAGGGATAGTGAGGTAGTGTTCATGGGTTCATGGACTATCAGAAATCTGATGACAGAGGGACAGTGAAGTTGTGTTCATGGGTTCATGGACTGTCAGAAATCTGATGACAGAGGGATAGTGAAGTTGTGTTCATGGGTTCATGGACTGTCAGAAAGCTGATGACAGAGGGATAGTGAAGTGTTGTTCATGGACTGTCAGAAATCTGATGACAGAGGGATAGTGAAGTGTTGTTCATGGACTGTCAGAAATCTGATGACAGAGAGACAGTGAGGTGTTGTTTATGGATTGTCAGATATCTGATGACAGAGGGATAGTGAGGTGTTGTTCATGGACTGTCAGAAATCTGATGACAGAGGGACAGTGAGGTGTTGTTCATGGACTGTCAGAAATCTGATGACAGAGGGACAGTGAAGTTGTGTTCATGGGTTCATGGACTGTCAGAAATCTGATGACAGAGGGATAGTGAGGTAGTGTTTATGGGTTCATGCACTATCAGAAATCTGATGACAGAGGGACAGTGAGGTAGTGTTCATGGGTTCATGGACTATCAGAATTCTGATGACAGAGGGATAGTGAGGTTTTGTTCATTTGACTGTCAGAAATCTGATGACAGAGGGATAGTGAGGTGTTGTTCATGGACTGTAAGATATCTGATGACAGAGGGATAGTGAGGTGTTGTTCAAGGTCTGTCAGAAATCTGATGACGGAGGGATAGTGAGTTGTTGTTCATGGACTGTCAGAAATCTGATGACAGAGGGACAGTGAAGTTGTGTTCATGGGTTCATGAACTGTCAGAAATCTGATGACAGAGGGATAGTGAGGTAGTGTTCATGGGTTCATGGACTATCAGAAATCTGATGACAGAGGGACAGTGAAGTTGTGTTCATGGGTTCATGGACTGTCAGAAATCTGATGACAGAGGGATAGTGAGGTAGTGTTCATGGGTTCATGGACTATCAGAAATCTGATGACAGAGGGATAGTGAAGTTGTGTTCATGGGTTCATGGACTGTCAGAAAGCTGATGACAGAGGGATAGTGAGGTTGTGTTCATGGGTTCATGGACTGTCAGAAATCTGATGACAGAGGGACAGTGAAGTTGTGTTCATGGTTTCATGGACTGTCAGAAATCTGATGACAGAGGGATAGTGAGGTGCTGTTCATGGACTGTCAGAAATCTGATGACAGAGGGATAGTGAGGTGTTGTTCATGGACTGTCAGAAATCTGATGACAGAGGGATAGTGAAGTGTTGTTCATGTACTGTCAGAAATCTCATGACAGAGGGATAGTGAAGTGTTGTTCATGGACTGTCAGAAATCTGATGACAGAGAGACAGTGAGGTGTTGTTTATGGATTGTCAGATATCTGATGACAGAGGGATAGTGAGGTGTTGTTCATGGACTGTCAGAAATCTGATGACAGAGGGACAGTGACGTGCTGTTCATGGACTGTCAGAAATCTGATGACAGAGGGACAGTGAAGTTGTGTTCATGGGTTCATGGACTGTCAGAAATCTGATGACAGAGGGATAGTGAGGTAGTGTTCATGGGTTCATGGACTATCAGAAATCTGATGACAGAGGGACAGTGAAGTTGTGTTCATGGGTTCATGGACTGTCAGAAATCTGATGACAGAGGGATAGTGAGGTAGTGTTCATGGGTTCATGGACTATCAGAAATCTGATGACAGAGGGATAGTGAGGTGTTGTTCATGGACTGTCAGAAATCTGATGACAGAGGGATAGTGAGGTGTTGTTGATGGACTGTCAGAAATCTGATGACAGAGGGATAGTGAGGTGTTGTTGATGGACTGTCAGAAATCTGATGACAGAGGGATAGTGAGGTAGTGTTCATGGGTTCATGGACTATCAGAAATCTGATGACAGAGGGACAGTGAAGTTGTGTTCATGGGTTCATGGACTGTCATAAATCTGATGACAGAGGAATAGTGAGGTGTTATTCATGGACTGTCAGAAATCTGATGACAGAGGGATAGTGAGGTGTTGTTCATGGACTGTAAGATATCAGATGACAGAGGGATAGTGAGGTGTTGTTCATGGACTGTCAGAAATCTGATGACAGAGGGATAGTGAGGTGTTGTTCATGGACTGTCAATAATCTGACGACAGAGGAATAGTGAGGTGTTGTTCATGGACTGTCAGAAATCTGATGACAGAGGGATAGTGAAGTGTTGTTCATGGACTGTCAGAAATCTGATGACAGAGAGACAGTGAGGTGTTGTTCATGGATTGTCAGATATCTGATGACAGAGGGATAGTGAGGTGTTGTTCATGGACTGTCAGAAATCTTATGACAGAGGGACAGTGAAGTTGTGTTCATGGGTTCATGGACTGTCAGAAATCTGATGACAGAGTGATAGTGAGGTAGTGTTTATGGGTTCATGGACTATCAGAAATCTGATGACAGAGGGACAGTGAAGTTGTGTTCATGGGTTCATGGACTGTCAGAAATCTGATGACAGAGGGATAGTGAGGTAGTGTTCATGGGTTCATGGACTATCAGAATTCTGATGACAGAGGGATAGTGACGTGTTGTTCATTTGACTGTCAGAAATCTGATGACAGAGGGATAGTGAGGTGTTGTTCATGGACTGTAAGATATCTGATGACAGAGGGATAGTGAGGTGTTGTTCATGGTCTGTCAGAAATCTGATGACGGAGGGATAGTGAGTTGTTGTTCATGGACTGTCAGAAATCTGATGACAGAGGGACAGTGAAGTTGTGTTCATGGGTTCATGAACTGTCAGAAATCTGATGACAGAGGGATAGTGAGGTAGTGTTCATGGGTTCATGGACTATCAGAAATCTAATGACAGAGGGACAGTGAAGTTGTGTTCATGGTTTCATGGACTGTCAGAAATCAGATGACAGAGGGATAGTGAGGTAGTGTTCATGGGTTCATGGACTATCAGAAATCTGATGACAGAGGGACAGTGAAGTTGTGTTCATGGGTTCATGGACTGTCAGAAATCTGATGACAGAGGGATAGTGAAGTTGTGTTCATGGGTTCATGGACTGTCAGAAAGCTGATGACAGAGGGATAGTGAAGTGTTGTTCATGGACTGTCAGAAATCTGATGACAGAGGGATAGTGAAGTGTTGTTCATGGACTGTCAGAAATCTGATGACAGAGAGACAGTGAGGTGTTGTTTATGGATTGTCAGATATCTGATGACACAGGGATAGTGAGGTGTTGTTCATGGACTGTCAGAAATCTGATGACAGAGGGACAGTGAGGTGTTGTTCATGGACTGTCAGAAATCTGATGACAGAGGGACAGTGAAGTTGTGTTCATGGGTTCATGGACTGTCAGAAATCTGATGACAGAGGGATAGTGAGGTGTTGTTCATGGACTGTCAGAAATCTGATGACAGAGGGATAGTGAGGTGTTGTTCATGGACTGTCAATAATCTGACGACAGAGGAATAGTGAGGTGTTGTTCATGGACTGTCAGAAATCTGATGACAGAGGGATAGTGAAGTGTTTTTCATGGACTGTCAGAAATCTGATGACAGAGAGACAGTGAGGTGTTGTTCATGGATTGTCAGATATCTGATGACAGAGGGATAGTGAGGTGTTGTTCATGGACTGTCAGAAATCTGATGACAGAGGGATAGTGAGGTGTTGTTCATGGACTGTCAGAAATCTTATGACAGAGGGACAGTGAAGTTGTGTTCATGGGTTCATGGACTGTCAGAAATCTGATGACAGAGGGATAGTGAGGTAGTGTTTATGTGTTCATGGACTATCAGAAATCTGATGACAGAGGGACAGTGAAGTTGTGTTCATGGGTTCATAGACTGTCAGAAATCTGATGACAGAGGGATAGTGAGGTAGTGTTCATGGGTTCATGGACTATCAGAATTCTGATGACAGAGGGATAGTGAGGTGTTGTTCATTTGACTGTCAGAAATCTGATGACAGAGGGATAGTGAGGTAGTGTTCATGGGTTCATGGACTATCAGAAATCTGATGACAGAGGGACAGTGAAGTTGTGTTCATGGGTTCATGGACTGTCAGAAATCTGATGACAGAGGGATAGTGAAGTTGTGTTCATGGGTTCATGGACTTTCAGAAAGCTGATGACATAGGGATAGTGAGGTAGTGTTCATGGGTTCATGGACTATCAGAAATCTGATGACAGAGGGATAGTGAGGTGTTGTTCATGGACTGTCAGAAATCTGATGACAGAGCAATAGTGAGGTGTTGTTGATGGACTGTCAGAATTCTGATGACAGAGGGATAGTGAGGTGTTTTTCATGGACTGTCAGAAATCTGATGACAGAGGGACAGTGAAGTTGTGTTCATGGGTTCATGGACTGTCTGAAATCTGATGACAGAGGGATAGTGAGGTGTTGTTCATGGACTATAAGATATCTGATGACAGAGGGATAGTGAGGTGTTGTTCATGGTCTGTCAGAAATCTGATGACGGAGGGATAGTGAGTTGTTGTTCATGGACTGTCAGAAATCTGATGACAGAGGGACAGTGAAGTTGTGTTCATGGGTTCATGAACTGTCAGAAATCTGATGACAGAGGGATAGTGAGGTAGTGTTCATGGGTTCATGGACTATCAGAAATCTGATGACAGAGGGACAGTGAAGTTGTGTTCATGGTTTCATGGACTGTCAGAAATCAGATGACAGAGGGATAGTGAGGTAGTGTTCATGGGTTCATGGACTATCAGAAATCTGATGACAGAGGGACAGTGAAGTTGTGTTCATGGGTTCATGGACTGTCAGAAATCTGATGACAGAGGGATAGTGAAGTTGTGTTCATGGGTTCATGGACTGTCAGAAAGCTGATGACAGAGGGATAGTGAAGTGTTGTTCATGGACTGTCAGAAATCTGATGACAGAGGGATAGTGAAGTGTTGTTCATGGACTGTCAGAAATCTGATGACAGAGAGACAGTGAGGTGTTGTTTATGGATTGTCAGATATCTGATGACAGAGGGATAGTGAGGTGTTGTTCATGGACTGTCAGAAATCTGATGACAGAGGGACAGTGAGGTGTTGTTCATGGACTGTCAGAAATCTGATGACAGAGGGACAGTGAAGTTGTGTTCATGGGTTCATGGACTGTCAGAAATCTGATGACAGAGGGATAGTGAGGTAGTGTTTATGGGTTCATGCACTATGAGAAATGTGATGACAGAGGGACAGTGAGGTAGTGTTCATGGGTTCATGGACTATCAGAATTCTGATGACAGAGGGATAGTGAGGTTTTGTTCATTTGACTGTCAGAAATCTGATGACAGAGGGATAGTGAGGTGTTGTTCATGGACTGTAAGATATCTGATGACAGAGGGATAGTGAGGTGTTGTTCATGGTCTGTCAGAAATCTGATGACGGAGGGATAGTGAGTTGTTGTTCATGGACTGTCAGAAATCTGATGACAGAGGGATAGTGAAGTTGTGTTCATGGGTTCATGGACTGTCAGAAAGCTGATGACAGAGGGATAGTGAGGTAGTGTTCATGGGTTCATGGACTATCAGAAATCTGATGACAGAGGGATAGTGAGGTGTTGTTCATGGACTGTCAGAAATCTGATGACAGAGCAATAGTGAGGTGTTGTTGATGGACTGTCAGAATTCTGATGACAGAGGGATAGTGAGGTGTTTTTCATGGACTGTCAGAAATCTGATGACAGAGGGACAGTGAAGTTGTGTTCATGGTTTCATGGACTGTCAGAAATCTGATGACAGAGGGATAGTGAGGTGCTGTTCATGGACTGTCAGAAATCTGATGACAGAGGGATAGTGAGGTGTTGTTCATGGACTGTCAGAAATCTGATGACAGAGGGATAGTGAAGTGTTGTTCATGTACTGTCAGAAATCTCATGACAGAGGGATAGTGAAGTGTTCTTCATGGACTGTCAGAAATCTGATGACAGAGAGACAGTGAGGTGTTGTTTATGGATTGTCAGATATCTGATGACAGAGGGATAGTGAGGTGTTGTTCATGGACTGTCAGAAATCTGATGACAGAGGGACAGTGACGTGCTGTTCATGGACTGTCAGAAATCTGATGACAGAGGGACAGTGAAGTTGTGTTCATGGGTTCATGGACTGTCAGAAATCTGATGACAGAGGGATAGTGAGGTAGTGTTCATGGGTTCATGGACTATCAGAAATCTGATGACAGAGGGACAGTGAAGTTGTGTTCATGGGTTCATGGACTGTCAGAAATCTGATGACAGAGGGATAGTGAGGTGTTGTTCATGGACTGTCAGAAATCTGATTACAGAGGGACAGTGACGTGCTGTTCATGGACTGTCAGAAATCTGATGACAGAGGGATAGTGAGGTGTTGTTCATGGACTGTCAATAATCTGACGACAGAGGAATAGTGAGGTGTTGTTCATGGACTGTCAGAAATCTGATGACAGAGGGATAGTGAAGTGTTGTTCATGGACTGTCAGAAATCTGATGACAGAGAGACAGTGAGGTGTTGTTCATGGATTGTCAGATATCTGATGACAGAGGGATAGTGAGGTGTTGTTGATGGACTGTCAGAAATCTGATGACAGAGGGATAGTGAGGTAGTGTTCATGGGTTCATGGACTATCAGAAATCTGATGACAGAGGGACAGTGAAGTTGAGTTCATGGGTTCATGGACTGTCAGAAATCTGATGACAGAGGGATAGTGAGGTAGAGTTCATGGGTTCATGGACTATCAGAAATCTGATGACAGAGGGATAGTGAGGTGTTGTTCATACACTGTCAGAAATCTGATGACAGAGGGACAGTGAAGTTGTGTTCATGGGTTCATGGACTGTCAGAAATGTGATGACAGAGGGATAGTGAGGTTGTGTTCATGGGTTCATGGACTATCAGAAATCTGATGACAGAGGGACAGTGAAGTTGTGTTCATGGGTTCATGGACTGTCATAAATCTGATGACAGAGGAATAGTGAGGTGTTATTCATGGACTGTCAGAAATCTGATGACAGAGGGATAGTGAGGTGTTGTTCATGGACTGTAAGATATCTGATGACAGAGGGATAGTGAGGTGTTGTTCATGGACTGTAAGATATCTGATGACAGAGGGATGGTGAGGTGTTGTTCCTGGACTGTCAGAAATCTGATGACAGAGGGATAGTGAGGTGTTGTTCATGGACTGTCAGAAATCTGATGACAGAGGGATAGTGAAGTGTTGTTCATGTACTGTCAGAAATCTCATGACAGAGGGATAGTGAAGTGTTGTTCATGGACTGTCAGAAATCTGATGACAGAGAGACAGTGAGGTGTTGTTTATGGATTGTCAGATATCTGATGACAGAGGGATAGTGAGGTGTTGTTCATGGACTGTCAGAAATCTGATTACAGAGGGACAGTGACGTGCTGTTCATGGACTGTCAGAAATCTGATGACAGAGGGACAGTGAAGTTGTGTTCATGGGTTCATGGACTGTCAGAAATCTGATGACAGAGGGATAGTGAGGTAGTGTTCATGGGTTCATGGACTATCAGAAATCTGATGACAGAGGGACAGTGAAGTTGTGTTCATGGGTTCATGGACTGTCAGAAATCTGATGACAGAGGGATAGTGAGGTAGTGTTCATGGGTTCATGGACTATCAGAAATCTGATGACAGAGGGATAGTGAGGTGTTGTTCATGGACTGTCAGAAATCTGATGACAGAGGGATAGTGAGGTGTTGTTGATGGACTGTCAGAAATCTGATGACAGAGGGATAGTGAGGTAGTGTTCATGGCTTCATGGACTATCAGAAATCTGATGACAGAGGGACAGTGAAGTTGATTTCATGGGTTCATGGACTGTCAGAAATCTGATGACAGAGGGATAGTGAGGTAGAGTTCATGGGTTCATGGACTATCAGAAATCTGATGACAGAGGGATAGTGAGGTGTTGTTCATGGACTGTCAGAAATCTGATGACAGAGGGACAGTGAAGTTGTGTTCATGGGTTCATGGACTGTCAGAAATGTGATGACAGAGGGATAGTGAGGTTGTGTTCATGGGTTCATGGACTATCAGAAATCTGATGACAGAGGGACAGTGAAGTTGTGTTCATGGGTTCATGGACTGTCATAAATCTGATGACAGAGGAATAGTGAGATGTTATTCATGGACTGTCAGAAATCTGATGACAGAGGGATAGTGAGGTGTTGTTCATGGACTGTAAGATATCTGATGACAGAGGGATAGTGAGGTGTTGTTCATGGCCTGTCAGAAATCTGATGACAGAGGGATAGTGAGGTGTTGTTCATGGACTGTCAATTATCTGACGACAGAGGAATAGTGAGGTGTTGTTCATGGACTGTCAGAAATCTGATGACAGAGGGATAGTGAAGTGTTGTTCATGGACTGTCAGAAATCTGATGACAGAGAGACAGGGAGGTGTTGTTCATGGATTGTCAGATATCTGATGACAGAGGGATAGTGAGGTGTTGTTCATGGACTGTCAGAAATCTGATGACAGAGGGATAGTGAGGTGTTGTTCATGGACTGTCAGAAATCTTATGACAGAGGGACAGTGAAGTTGTGTTCATGGGTTCATGGACTGTCAGAAATCTGATGACAGAGGGATAGTGAGGTCGTGTTTATGGGTTCATGGACTATCAGAAATCTGATGACAGAGGGACAGTGAAGTTGTGTTCATGGGTTCATGGACTGTCAGAAATCTGATGACAGAGGGATAGTGAGGTAGTGTTCATGGGTTCATGGACTATCAGAATTCTGATGACAGAGGGATAGTGAGGTGTTGTTCATTTGACTGTCAGAAATCTGATGACAGAGGGATAGTGAGGTGTTGTTCATGGACTGTAAGATATCTGATGACAGAGGGATAGTGAGGTGTTGTTCATGGTCTGTCAGAAATCTGATGACGGAGGGATAGTGAGTTGTTGTTCATGGACTGTCAGAAATCTGATGACAGAGGGACAGTGAAGTTGTGTTCATGGGTTCATGAACTGTCAGAAATCTGATGACAGAGGGATAGTGAGGTTGTGTTCATGGGTTCATGGACTGTCAGAAAGCTGATGACAGAGGGATAGTGAGGTAGTGTTCATGGGTTCATGGACTATCAGAAATCTGATGACAGAGGGATAGTGAGGTGTTGTTCATGGACTGTCTGAAATCTGATGACAGAGCAATAGTGAGGTGTTGTTGATGGACTGTCAGAATTCTGATGACAGAGGGATAGTGAGGTGTTTTTCATGGACTGTCAGAAATCTGATGACAGAGGGACAGTGAAGTTGTGTTCATGGGTTCATGGACTGTCAGAAATCTGATGACAGAGGGATAGTGAGGTGCTGTTCATGGACTGTCAGAAATCTGATGACAGAGGGATAGTGAGGTAGTGTTCATGGGTTCATGGACTATCAGAAATCTGATGACAGAGGGATAGTGAGGTGTTGTTCATGGACTGTCAGAAATCTGATGACAGAGGGATAGTGAAGTGTTGTTCATGTACTGTCAGAAATCTCATGACAGAGGGATAGTGAAGTGTTGTTCATGGACTGTCAGAAATCTGATGACAGAGAGACAGTGAGGTGTTGTTTATGGATTGTCAGATATCTGATGACAGAGGGATAGTGAGGTGTTGTTCATGGACTGTCAGAAATCTGATGACAGAGGGACAGTGACGTGCTGTTCATGGACTGTCAGAAATCTGATGACAGAGGGACAGTGAAGTTGTGTTCATGGGTTCATGGACTGTCAGAAATCTGATGACAGAGGGATAGTGAGGTAGTGTTCATGGGTTCATGGACTATCAGAAATCTGATGACAGAGGGACAGTGAAGTTGTGTTCATGGACTGTAAGATATCTGATGACAGAGGGATAGTGAGGTGTTGTTCATGGACTGTAAGATATCTGATGACAGAGGGATGGTGAGGTGTTGTTCCTGGACTGTCAGAAATCTGATGACAGAGGGATAGTGAGGTGTTGTTCATGGACTGTCAGAAATCTGATGACAGAGGGATAGTGAAGTGTTGTTCATGTACTGTCAGAAATCTCATGACAGAGGGATAGTGAAGTGTTGTTCATGGACTGTCAGAAATCTGATGACAGAGAGACAGTGAGGTGTTGTTTATGGATTGTCAGATATCTGATGACAGAGGGATAGTGAGGTGTTGTTCATGGACTGTCAGAAATCTGATTACAGAGGGACAGTGACGTGCTGTTCATGGACTGTCAGAAATCTGATGACAGAGGGACAGTGAAGTTGTGTTCATGGGTTCATGGACTGTCAGAAATCTGATGACAGAGGGATAGTGAGGTAGTGTTCATGGGTTCATGGACTATCAGAAATCTGATGACAGAGGGATAGTGAGGTGTTGTTCATGGACTGTCAGAAATCTGATGACAGAGGGATAGTGAGGTGTTGTTGATGGACTGTCAGAAATCTGATGACAGAGGGATAGTGAGGTAGTGTTCATGGCTTCATGGACTATCAGAAATCTGATGACAGAGGGACAGTGAAGTTGAGTTCATGGGTTCATGGACTGTCAGAAATCTGATGACAGAGGGATAGTGAGGTAGAGTTCATGGGTTCATGGACTATCAGAAATCTGATGACAGAGGGATAGTGAGGTGTTGTTCATGGACTGTCAGAAATCTGATGACAGAGGGACAGTGAAGTTGTGTTCATGGGTTCATGGACTGTCAGAAATGTGATGACAGAGGGATAGTGAGGTTGTGTTCATGGGTTCATGGACTATCAGAAATCTGATGACAGAGGGACAGTGACGTTGTGTTCATGGGTTCATGGACTGTCATAAATCTGATGACAGAGGAATAGTGAGATGTTATTCATGGACTGTCAGAAATCTGATGACAGAGGGATAGTGAGGTGTTGTTCATGGACTGTAAGATATCTGATGACAGAGGGATAGTGAGGTGTTGTTCATGGACTGTCAGAAATCTGATGACAGAGGGATAGTGAGGTGTTGTTCATGGACTGTCAATTATCTGACGACAGAGGAATAGTGAGGTGTTGTTCATGGACTGTCAGAAATCTGATGACAGAGGGATAGTGAAGTGTTGTTCATGGACTGTCAGAAATCTGATGACAGAGAGACAGGGAGGTGTTGTTCATGGATTGTCAGATATCTGATGACAGAGGGATAGTGAGGTGTTGTTCATGGACTGTCAGAAATCTGATGACAGAGGGATAGTGAGGTGTTGTTCATGGACTGTCAGAAATCTTATGACAGAGGGACAGTGAAGTTGTGTTCATGGGTTCATGGAATTTACAGAAATCTGATGACAGAGGGATAGTGAGGTCGTGTTTATGGGTTCATGGACTATCAGAAATCTGATGACAGAGGGACAGTGAAGTTGTGTTCATGGGTTCATGGACTGTCAGAAATCTGATGACAGAGGGATAGTGAGGTAGTGTTCATGGGTTCATGGACTATCAGAATTCTGATGACAGAGGGATAGTGAGGTGTTGTTCATTTGACTGTCAGAAATCTGATGACAGAGGGATAGTGAGGTGTTGTTCATGGACTGTAAGATATCTGATGACAGAGGGATAGTGAGGTGTTGTTCATGGTCTGTCAGAAATCTGATGACGGAGGGATAGTGAGTTGTTGTTCATGGACTGTCAGAAATCTGATGACAGAGGGACAGTGAAGTTGTGTTCATGGGTTCATGAACTGTCAGAAATCTGATGACAGAGGGATAGTGAGGTTGTGTTCATGGGTTCATGGACTGTCAGAAAGCTGATGACAGAGGGATAGTGAGGTAGTGTTCATGGGTTCATGGACTATCAGAAATCTGATGACAGAGGGATAGTGAGGTGTTGTTCATGGACTGTCTGAAATCTGATGACAGAGCAATAGTGAGGTGTTGTTGATGGACTGTCAGAATTCTGATGACAGAGGGATAGTGAGGTGTTTTTCATGGACTGTCAGAAATCTGATGACAGAGGGACAGTGAAGTTGTGTTCATGGGTTCATGGACTGTCAGAAATCTGATGACAGAGGGATAGTGAGGTGCTGTTCATGGACTGTCAGAAATCTGATGACAGAGGGATAGTGAGGTAGTGTTCATGGGTTCATGGACTATCAGAAATCTGATGACAGAGGGATAGTGAGGTGTTGTTCATGGACTGTCAGAAATCTGATGACAGAGGGATAGTGAAGTGTTGTTCATGTACTGTCAGAAATCTCATGACAGAGGGATAGTGAAGTGTTGTTCATGGACTGTCAGAAATCTGATGACAGAGAGACAGTGAGGTGTTGTTTATGGATTGTCAGATATCTGATGACAGAGGGATAGTGAGGTGTTGTTCATGGACTGTCAGAAATCTGATGACAGAGGGACAGTGACGTGCTGTTCATGGACTGTCAGAAATCTGATGACAGAGGGACAGTGAAGTTGTGTTCATGGGTTCATGGACTGTCAGAAATCTGATGACAGAGGGATAGTGAGGTAGTGTTCATGGGTTCATGGACTATCAGAAATCTGATGACAGAGGGACAGTGAAGTTGTGTTCATGGGTTCATGGACTGTCAGAAATCTGATGACAGAGGGATAGTGAGGTAGTGTTCATGGGTTCATGGACTATCAGAAATCTGATGACAGAGGGATAGTGAGGTGTTGTTCATGGACTGTCAGAAATCTGATGACAGAGGGATAGTGAGGTGTTGTTCATGGACTGTCAGAAATCTGTTGACAGAGGGACAGTGAAGTTGCTGTTCATGGGTTCATGGACTGTCATAAATCTGATGACAGAGGAATAGTGAGGTGTTATTCATGGACTGTCAGAAATCTGATGACAGAGGGATAGTGAGGTGTTGTTCATGGACTGTAAGATATCTGATGACAGAGGGATAGTGAGGTGTTGTTCATGGACTGTAAGATATCTGATGACAGAGGGATGGTGAGGTGTTGTTCCTGGACTGTCAGAAATCTGATGACAGAGGGATAGTGAGGTGTTGTTCATGGACTGTCAGAAATCTGATGACAGAGGGATAGTGAAGTGTTGTTCATGTACTGTCAGAAATCTCATGACAGAGGGATAGTGAAGTGTTGTTCATGGACTGTCAGAAATCTGATGACAGAGAGACAGTGAGGTGTTGTTTATGGATTGTCAGATATCTGATGACAGAGGGATAGTGAGGTGTTGTTCATGGACTGTCAGAAATCTGATTACAGAGGGACAGTGACGTGCTGTTCATGGACTGTCAGAAATCTGATGACAGAGGGACAGTGAAGTTGTGTTCATGGGTTCATGGACTGTCAGAAATCTGATGACAGAGGGATAGTGAGGTAGTGTTCATGGGTTCATGGACTATCAGAAATCTGATGACAGAGGGACAGTGAAGTTGTGTTCATGGGTTCATGGACTGTCAGAAATCTGATGACAGAGGGATAGTGAGGTAGTGTTCATGGGTTCATGGACTATCAGAAATCTGATGACAGAGGGATAGTGAGGTGTTGTTCATGGACTGTCAGAAATCTGATGACAGAGGGATAGTGAGGTGTTGTTGATGGACTGTCAGAAATCTGATGACAGAGGGATAGTGAGGTAGTGTTCATGGCTTCATGGACTATCAGAAATCTGATGACAGAGGGACAGTGAAGTTGATTTCATGGGTTCATGGACTGTCAGAAATCTGATGACAGAGGGATAGTGAGGTAGAGTTCATGGGTTCATGGACTATCAGAAATCTGATGACAGAGGGATAGTGAGGTGTTGTTCATGGACTGTCAGAAATCTGATGACAGAGGGACAGTGAAGTTGTGTTCATGGGTTCATGGACTGTCAGAAATGTGATGACAGAGGGATAGTGAGGTTGTGTTCATGGGTTCATGGACTATCAGAAATCTGATGACAGAGGGACAGTGAAGTTGTGTTCATGGGTTCATGGACTGTCATAAATCTGATGACAGAGGAATAGTGAGATGTTATTCATGGACTGTCAGAAATCTGATGACAGAGGGATAGTGAGGTGTTGTTCATGGACTGTAAGATATCTGATGACAGAGGGATAGTGAGGTGTTGTTCATGGCCTGTCAGAAATCTGATGACAGAGGGATAGTGAGGTGTTGTTCATGGACTGTCAATTATCTGACGACAGAGGAATAGTGAGGTGTTGTTCATGGACTGTCAGAAATCTGATGACAGAGGGATAGTGAAGTGTTGTTCATGGACTGTCAGAAATCTGATGACAGAGAGACAGGGAGGTGTTGTTCATGGATTGTCAGATATCTGATGACAGAGGGATAGTGAGGTGTTGTTCATGGACTGTCAGAAATCTGATGACAGAGGGATAGTGAGGTGTTGTTCATGGACTGTCAGAAATCTTATGACAGAGGGACAGTGAAGTTGTGTTCATGGGTTCATGGACTGTCAGAAATCTGATGACAGAGGGATAGTGAGGTCGTGTTTATGGGTTCATGGACTATCAGAAATCTGATGACAGAGGGACAGTGAAGTTGTGTTCATGGGTTCATGGACTGTCAGAAATCTGATGACAGAGGGATAGTGAGGTAGTGTTCATGGGTTCATGGACTATCAGAATTCTGATGACAGAGGGATAGTGAGGTGTTGTTCATTTGACTGTCAGAAATCTGATGACAGAGGGATAGTGAGGTGTTGTTCATGGACTGTAAGATATCTGATGACAGAGGGATAGTGAGGTGTTGTTCATGGTCTGTCAGAAATCTGATGACGGAGGGATAGTGAGTTGTTGTTCATGGACTGTCAGAAATCTGATGACAGAGGGACAGTGAAGTTGTGTTCATGGGTTCATGAACTGTCAGAAATCTGATGACAGAGGGATAGTGAGGTTGTGTTCATGGGTTCATGGACTGTCAGAAAGCTGATGACAGAGGGATAGTGAGGTAGTGTTCATGGGTTCATGGACTATCAGAAATCTGATGACAGAGGGATAGTGAGGTGTTGTTCATGGACTGTCTGAAATCTGATGACAGAGCAATAGTGAGGTGTTGTTGATGGACTGTCAGAATTCTGATGACAGAGGGATAGTGAGGTGTTTTTCATGGACTGTCAGAAATCTGATGACAGAGGGACAGTGAAGTTGTGTTCATGGGTTCATGGACTGTCAGAAATCTGATGACAGAGGGATAGTGAGGTGCTGTTCATGGACTGTCAGAAATCTGATGACAGAGGGATAGTGAGGTAGTGTTCATGGGTTCATGGACTATCAGAAATCTGATGACAGAGGGATAGTGAGGTGTTGTTCATGGACTGTCAGAAATCTGATGACAGAGGGATAGTGAAGTGTTGTTCATGTACTGTCAGAAATCTCATGACAGAGGGATAGTGAAGTGTTGTTCATGGACTGTCAGAAATCTGATGACAGAGAGACAGTGAGGTGTTGTTTATGGATTGTCAGATATCTGATGACAGAGGGATAGTGAGGTGTTGTTCATGGACTGTCAGAAATCTGATGACAGAGGGACAGTGACGTGCTGTTCATGGACTGTCAGAAATCTGATGACAGAGGGACAGTGAAGTTGTGTTCATGGGTTCATGGACTGTCAGAAATCTGATGACAGAGGGATAGTGAGGTAGTGTTCATGGGTTCATGGACTATCAGAAATCTGATGACAGAGGGACAGTGAAGTTGTGTTCATGGACTGTAAGATATCTGATGACAGAGGGATAGTGAGGTGTTGTTCATGGACTGTAAGATATCTGATGACAGAGGGATGGTGAGGTGTTGTTCCTGGACTGTCAGAAATCTGATGACAGAGGGATAGTGAGGTGTTGTTCATGGACTGTCAGAAATCTGATGACAGAGGGATAGTGAAGTGTTGTTCATGTACTGTCAGAAATCTCATGACAGAGGGATAGTGAAGTGTTGTTCATGGACTGTCAGAAATCTGATGACAGAGAGACAGTGAGGTGTTGTTTATGGATTGTCAGATATCTGATGACAGAGGGATAGTGAGGTGTTGTTCATGGACTGTCAGAAATCTGATTACAGAGGGACAGTGACGTGCTGTTCATGGACTGTCAGAAATCTGATGACAGAGGGACAGTGAAGTTGTGTTCATGGGTTCATGGACTGTCAGAAATCTGATGACAGAGGGATAGTGAGGTAGTGTTCATGGGTTCATGGACTATCAGAAATCTGATGACAGAGGGATAGTGAGGTGTTGTTCATGGACTGTCAGAAATCTGATGACAGAGGGATAGTGAGGTGTTGTTGATGGACTGTCAGAAATCTGATGACAGAGGGATAGTGAGGTAGTGTTCATGGCTTCATGGACTATCAGAAATCTGATGACAGAGGGACAGTGAAGTTGAGTTCATGGGTTCATGGACTGTCAGAAATCTGATGACAGAGGGATAGTGAGGTAGAGTTCATGGGTTCATGGACTATCAGAAATCTGATGACAGAGGGATAGTGAGGTGTTGTTCATGGACTGTCAGAAATCTGATGACAGAGGGACAGTGAAGTTGTGTTCATGGGTTCATGGACTGTCAGAAATGTGATGACAGAGGGATAGTGAGGTTGTGTTCATGGGTTCATGGACTATCAGAAATCTGATGACAGAGGGACAGTGACGTTGTGTTCATGGGTTCATGGACTGTCATAAATCTGATGACAGAGGAATAGTGAGATGTTATTCATGGACTGTCAGAAATCTGATGACAGAGGGATAGTGAGGTGTTGTTCATGGACTGTAAGATATCTGATGACAGAGGGATAGTGAGGTGTTGTTCATGGACTGTCAGAAATCTGATGACAGAGGGATAGTGAGGTGTTGTTCATGGACTGTCAATTATCTGACGACAGAGGAATAGTGAGGTGTTGTTCATGGACTGTCAGAAATCTGATGACAGAGGGATAGTGAAGTGTTGTTCATGGACTGTCAGAAATCTGATGACAGAGAGACAGGGAGGTGTTGTTCATGGATTGTCAGATATCTGATGACAGAGGGATAGTGAGGTGTTGTTCATGGACTGTCAGAAATCTGATGACAGAGGGATAGTGAGGTGTTGTTCATGGACTGTCAGAAATCTTATGACAGAGGGACAGTGAAGTTGTGTTCATGGGTTCATGGAATTTACAGAAATCTGATGACAGAGGGATAGTGAGGTCGTGTTTATGGGTTCATGGACTATCAGAAATCTGATGACAGAGGGACAGTGAAGTTGTGTTCATGGGTTCATGGACTGTCAGAAATCTGATGACAGAGGGATAGTGAGGTAGTGTTCATGGGTTCATGGACTATCAGAATTCTGATGACAGAGGGATAGTGAGGTGTTGTTCATTTGACTGTCAGAAATCTGATGACAGAGGGATAGTGAGGTGTTGTTCATGGACTGTAAGATATCTGATGACAGAGGGATAGTGAGGTGTTGTTCATGGTCTGTCAGAAATCTGATGACGGAGGGATAGTGAGTTGTTGTTCATGGACTGTCAGAAATCTGATGACAGAGGGACAGTGAAGTTGTGTTCATGGGTTCATGAACTGTCAGAAATCTGATGACAGAGGGATAGTGAGGTTGTGTTCATGGGTTCATGGACTGTCAGAAAGCTGATGACAGAGGGATAGTGAGGTAGTGTTCATGGGTTCATGGACTATCAGAAATCTGATGACAGAGGGATAGTGAGGTGTTGTTCATGGACTGTCTGAAATCTGATGACAGAGCAATAGTGAGGTGTTGTTGATGGACTGTCAGAATTCTGATGACAGAGGGATAGTGAGGTGTTTTTCATGGACTGTCAGAAATCTGATGACAGAGGGACAGTGAAGTTGTGTTCATGGGTTCATGGACTGTCAGAAATCTGATGACAGAGGGATAGTGAGGTGCTGTTCATGGACTGTCAGAAATCTGATGACAGAGGGATAGTGAGGTAGTGTTCATGGGTTCATGGACTATCAGAAATCTGATGACAGAGGGATAGTGAGGTGTTGTTCATGGACTGTCAGAAATCTGATGACAGAGGGATAGTGAAGTGTTGTTCATGTACTGTCAGAAATCTCATGACAGAGGGATAGTGAAGTGTTGTTCATGGACTGTCAGAAATCTGATGACAGAGAGACAGTGAGGTGTTGTTTATGGATTGTCAGATATCTGATGACAGAGGGATAGTGAGGTGTTGTTCATGGACTGTCAGAAATCTGATGACAGAGGGACAGTGACGTGCTGTTCATGGACTGTCAGAAATCTGATGACAGAGGGACAGTGAAGTTGTGTTCATGGGTTCATGGACTGTCAGAAATCTGATGACAGAGGGATAGTGAGGTAGTGTTCATGGGTTCATGGACTATCAGAAATCTGATGACAGAGGGACAGTGAAGTTGTGTTCATGGGTTCATGGACTGTCAGAAATCTGATGACAGAGGGATAGTGAGGTAGTGTTCATGGGTTCATGGACTATCAGAAATCTGATGACAGAGGGATAGTGAGGTGTTGTTCATGGACTGTCAGAAATCTGATGACAGAGGGATAGTGAGGTGTTGTTCATGGACTGTCAGAAATCTGTTGACAGAGGGACAGTGAAGTTGCTGTTCATGGGTTCATGGACTGTCAGAAATGTGATGACAGAGGGATAGTGAGGTTGTGTTCATGGGTTCATGGACTATCAGAAATCTGATGACAGAGGGACAGTGAAGTTGTGTTCATGGGTTCATGGACTGTCATAAATCTGATGACAGAGGAATAGTGAGGTGTTATTCATGGACTGTCAGAAATCTGATGACAGAGGGATAGTGAGGTGTTGTTCATGGACTGTAAGATATCTGATGACAGAGGGATAGTGAGGTGTTGTTCATGGACTGTCAGAAATCTGATGACAGAGGGATAGTGAGGTGTTGTTCATGGACTGTCAATAATCTGACGACAAAGGAATAGTGAGGTGTTGTTCATGGACTGTCAGAAATCTGATGACAGAGGGATAGTGCAGTGTTGTTCATGGACTGTCAGAAATCTGATGACAGAGAGACAGTGAGGTGTTGTTCATGGATTGTCAGATATCTGATGACAGCGGGATAGTGAGGTGTTGTTCATGGACTGTCAGAAATCTTATGACAGAGGGACAGTGAAGTTGTGTTCATGGGTTCATGGACTGTCAGAAATCTGATGACAGAGGGATAGTGAGGTAGTGTTTATGGGTTCATGGACTATCAGAAATCTGATGACAGAGGGACAGTGAAGTTGTGTTCATGGGTTCATGGACTGTCAGAAATCTGATGACAGAGGGATAGTGAGGTAGTGTTCATGGGTTCATGGACTATCAGAATTCTGATGACAGAGGGATAGTGAGGTGTTGTTCATTTGACTGTCAGAAATCTGATGACAGAGGGATAGTGAGGTGTTGTTCATGGACTGTAAGATATCTGATGACAGAGGGATAGTGAGGTGTTGTTCATGGTCTGTCAGAAATCTGATGACGGAGGGATAGTGAGTTGTTGTTCATGGACTGTCAGAAATCTGATGACAGAGGGACAGTGAAGTTGTGTTCATGGGTTCATGAACTGTCAGAAATCTGATGACAGAGGGATAGTGAGGTTGTGTTCATGGGTTCATGGACTGTCAGAAAGCTGATGACAGAGGGATAGTGAGGTAGTGTTCATGGGTTCATGGACTATCAGAAATCTGATGACAGAGGGATAGTGAGGTGTTGTTCATGGACTGTCTGAAATCTGATGACAGAGCAATAGTGAGGTGTTGTTGATGGACTGTCAGAATTCTGATGACAGAGGGATAGTGAGGTGTTTTTCATGGACTGTCAGAAATCTGATGACAGAGGGACAGTGAAGTTGTGTTCATGGGTTCATGGACTGTCAGAAATCTGATGACAGAGGGATAGTGAGGTGCTGTTCATGGACTGTCAGAAATCTGATGACAGAGGGATAGTGAGGTAGTGTTCATGGGTTCATGGACTATCAGAAATCTGATGACAGAGGGATAGTGAGGTGTTGTTCATGGACTGTCAGAAATCTGATGACAGAGGGATAGTGAAGTGTTGTTCATGTACTGTCAGAAATCTCATGACAGAGGGATAGTGAAGTGTTGTTCATGGACTGTCAGAAATCTGATGACAGAGAGACAGTGAGGTGTTGTTTATGGATTGTCAGATATCTGATGACAGAGGGATAGTGAGGTGTTGTTCATGGACTGTCAGAAATCTGATGACAGAGGGACAGTGACGTGCTGTTCATGGACTGTCAGAAATCTGATGACAGAGGGACAGTGAAGTTGTGTTCATGGGTTCATGGACTGTCAGAAATCTGATGACAGAGGGATAGTGAGGTAGTGTTCATGGGTTCATGGACTATCAGAAATCTGATGACAGAGGGACAGTGAAGTTGTGTTCATGGGTTCATGGACTGTCAGAAATCTGATGACAGAGGGATAGTGAGGTAGTGTTCATGGGTTCATGGACTATCAGAAATCTGATGACAGAGGGATAGTGAGGTGTTGTTCATGGACTGTCAGAAATCTGATGACAGAGGGATAGTGAGGTGTTGTTCATGGACTGTCAGAAATCTGTTGACAGAGGGACAGTGAAGTTGCTGTTCATGGGTTCATGGACTGTCAGAAATGTGATGACAGAGGGATAGTGAGGTTGTGTTCATGGGTTCATGGACTATCAGAAATCTGATGACAGAGGGACAGTGAAGTTGTGTTCATGGGTTCATGGACTGTCATAAATCTGATGACAGAGGAATAGTGAGGTGTTATTCATGGACTGTCAGAAATCTGATGACAGAGGGATAGTGAGGTGTTGTTCATGGACTGTAAGATATCTGATGACAGAGGGATAGTGAGGTGTTGTTCATGGACTGTCAGAAATCTGATGACAGAGGGATAGTGAGGTGTTGTTCATGGACTGTCAATAATCTGACGACAAAGGAATAGTGAGGTGTTGTTCATGGACTGTCAGAAATCTGATGACAGAGGGATAGTGCAGTGTTGTTCATGGACTGTCAGAAATCTGATGACAGAGAGACAGTGAGGTGTTGTTCATGGATTGTCAGATATCTGATGACAGCGGGATAGTGAGGTGTTGTTCATGGACTGTCAGAAATCTTATGACAGAGGGACAGTGAAGTTGTGTTCATGGGTTCATGGACTGTCAGAAATCTGATGACAGAGGGATAGTGAGGTAGTGTTTATGGGTTCATGGACTATCAGAAATCTGATGACAGAGGGACAGTGAAGTTGTGTTCATGGGTTCATGGACTGTCAGAAATGTGATGACAGAGGGATAGTGAGGTTGTGTTCATGGGTTCATGGACTATCAGAAATCTGATGACAGAGGGACAGTGAAGTTGTGTTCATGGGTTCATGGACTGTCATAAATCTGATGACAGAGGAATAGTGAGGTGTTATTCATGGACTGTCAGAAATCTGATGACAGAGGGATAGTGAGGTGTTGTTCATGGACTGTAAGATATCTGATGACAGAGGGATAGTGAGGTGTTGTTCATGGACTGTAAGATATCTGATGACAGAGGGATGGTGAGGTGTTGTTCATGGACTGTCAGAAATCTGATGACAGAGGGATAGTGAGGTGTTGTTCATGGACTGTCAGAAATCTGATGACAGAGGGATAGTGAAGTGTTGTTCATGTACTGTCAGAAATCTCATGACAGAGGGATAGTGAAGTGTTGTTCATGGACTGTCGGAAATCTGATGACAGAGACAGTGAGGTGTTGTTTATGGATTGTCAGATATCTGATGACAGAGGGATAGTGAGGTGTTGTTCATGGACTGTCAGAAATCTGATTACAGAGGGACAGTGACGTGCTGTTCATGGACTGTCAGAAATCTGATGACAGAGGGATAGTGAGGTGTTGTTCATGGACTGTCAATAATCTGACGACAGAGGAATAGTGAGGTGTTGTTCATGGACTGTCAGAAATCTGATGACAGAGGGATAGTGAAGTGTTGTTCATGGACTGTCAGAAATCTGATGACAGAGAGACAGTGAGGTGTTGTTCATGGATTGTCAGATATCTGATGACAGAGGGATAGTGAGGTGTTGTTCATGGACTGTCAGAAATCTGATGACAGAGGGATAGTGAGGTGTTGTTGATGGACTGTCAGAAATCTGATGACAGAGGGATAGTGAGGTAGTGTTCAAGGGTTCATGGACTATCAGAAATCTGATGACAGAGGGACCGTGAAGTTGAGTTCATGGGTTCATGGACTGTCAGAAATCTGATGACAGAGGGATAGTGAGGTAGAGTTCATGGGTTCATGGACTATCAGAAATCTGATGACAGAGGGATAGTGAGGTGTTGTTCATGGACTGTCAGAAATCTGATGACAGAGGGACAGTGAAGTTGTGTTCATGGGTTCATGGACTGTCAGAAATGTGATGACAGAGGGATAGTGAGGTTGTGTTCATGGGTTCATGGACTATCAGAAATCTGATGACAGAGGGACAGTGAAGTTGTGTTCATGGGTTCATGGACTGTCATAAATCTGATGACAGAGGAATAGTGTGGTGTTATTCATGGACTGTCAGAAATCTGATGACAGAGGGATAGTGAGGTGTTGTTCATGGACTGTAAGATATCTGATGACAGAGGGATAGTGAGGTGTTGTTCATGGACTGTAAGATATCTGATGACAGAGGGATGGTGAGGTGTTGTTCCTGGACTGTCAGAAATCTGATGACAGAGGGATAGTGAGGTGTTGTTCATGGACTGTCAGAAATCTGATGACAGAGGGATAGTGAAGTGTTGTTCATGTACTGTCAGAAATCTCATGACAGAGGGATAGTGAAGTGTTGTTCATGGACTGTCAGAAATCTGATGACAGAGAGACAGTGAGGTGTTGTTTATGGATTGTCAGATATCTGATGACAGAGGGATAGTGAGGTAGTGTTCATGGGTTCATGGACTATCAGAAATCTGATGACAGAGGGACAGTGAAGTTGTGTTCATGGGTTCATGGACTGTCAGAAATCTGATGACAGAGGGATAGTGAGGTAGTGTTCATGGGTTCATGGACTATCAGAAATCTGATGACAGAGGGATAGTGAGGTGTTGTTCATGGACTGTCAGAAATCTGATGACAGAGGGATAGTGAGGTGTTGTTGATGGACTGTCAGAAATCTGATGACAGAGGGATAGTGAGGTAGTGTTCATGGGTTCATGGACTATCAGAAATCTGATGTCAGAGGGACAGTGAAGTTGAGTTCATGGGTTCATGGACTGTCAGAAATCTGATGACAGAGGGATAGTGAGGTAGAGTTCATGGGTTCATGGACTATCAGAAATCTGATGACAGAGGGATAGTGAGGTGTTGTTCATGGACTGTCAGAAATCTGATGACAGAGGGACAGTGAAGTTGTGTTCATGGGTTCATGGACTGTCAGAAATGTGATGACAGAGGGATAGTGAGGTTGTGTTCATGGGTTCATGGACTATCAGAAATCTGATGACAGAGGGACAGTGAAGTTGTGTTCATGGGTTCATGGACTGTCATAAATCTGATGACAGAGGAATAGTGAGATGTTATTCATGGACTGTCAGAAATCTGATGACAGAGGGATAGTGAGGTGTTGTTCATGGACTGTAAGATATCTGATGACAGAGGGATAGTGAGGTGTTGTTCATGGACTGTCAGAAATCTGATGACAGAGGGATAGTGAGGTGTTGTTCATGGACTGTCAATAATCTGACGACAGAGGAATAGTGAGGTGTTGTTCATGGACTGTCAGAAATCTGATGACAGAGGGATAGTGAAGTGTTGTTCATGGACTGTCAGAAATCTGATGACAGAGAGACAGTGAGGTGTTGTTCATGGATTGTCAGATATCTGATGACAGAGGGATAGTGAGGTGTTGTTCATGGACTGTCAGAAATCTGATGACGGAGGGATAGTGAGGTGTTGTTCATGGACTGTCAGAAATCTTATGACAGAGGGACAGTGAAGTTGTGTTCATGGGTTCATGGACTGTCAGAAATCTGATGACAGAGGGATAGTGAGGTCGTGTTTATGGGTTCATGGACTATCAGAAATCTGATGACAGAGGGACAGTGAAGTTGTGTTCATGGGTTCATGGACTGTCAGAAATCTGATGACAGAGGGATAGTGAGGTAGTGTTCATGGGTTCATGGACTATCAGAATTCTGATGATAGAGGGATAGTGAGGTGTTGTTCATTTGACTGTCAGAAATCTGATGACAGAGGGATAGTGAGGTGTTGTTCATGGACTGTAAGATATCTGATGACAGAGGGATAGTGAGGTGTTGTTCATGGTCTGTCAGAAATCTGATGACGGAGGGATAGTGAGTTGTTGTTCATGGACTGTCAGAAATCTGATGACAGAGGGACAGTGAAGTTGTGTTCATGGGTTCATGAACTGTCAGAAATCTGATGACAGAGGGATAGTGAGGTAGTGTTCATGGGTTCATGGACTATCAGAAATCTGATGACAGAGGGACAGTGAAGTTGTGTTCATGGTTTCATGGACTGTCAGAAATCTGATGACAGAGGGATAGTGAAGTGTTGTTCATGTACTGTCAGAAATCTCATGACAGAGGGATAGTGAAGTGTTGTTCATGGACTGTCGGAAATCTGATGACAGAGACAGTGAGGTGTTGTTTATGGATTGTCAGATATCTGATGACAGAGGGATAGTGAGGTGTTGTTCATGGACTGTCAGAAATCTGATTACAGAGGGACAGTGACGTGCTGTTCATGGACTGTCAGAAATCTGATGACAGAGGGATAGTGAGGTGTTGTTCATGGACTGTCAATAATCTGACGACAGAGGAATAGTGAGGTGTTGTTCATGGACTGTCAGAAATCTGATGACAGAGGGATAGTGAAGTGTTGTTCATGGACTGTCAGAAATCTGATGACAGAGAGACAGTGAGGTGTTGTTCATGGATTGTCAGATATCTGATGACAGAGGGATAGTGAGGTGTTGTTCATGGACTGTCAGAAATCTGATGACAGAGGGATAGTGAGGTGTTGTTGATGGACTGTCAGAAATCTGATGACAGAGGGATAGTGAGGTAGTGTTCAAGGGTTCATGGACTATCAGAAATCTGATGACAGAGGGACCGTGAAGTTGAGTTCATGGGTTCATGGACTGTCAGAAATCTGATGACAGAGGGATAGTGAGGTAGAGTTCATGGGTTCATGGACTATCAGAAATCTGATGACAGAGGGATAGTGAGGTGTTGTTCATGGACTGTCAGAAATCTGATGACAGAGGGACAGTGAAGTTGTGTTCATGGGTTCATGGACTGTCAGAAATGTGATGACAGAGGGATAGTGAGGTTGTGTTCATGGGTTCATGGACTATCAGAAATCTGATGACAGAGGGACAGTGAAGTTGTGTTCATGGGTTCATGGAGTGTCATAAATCTGATGACAGAGGAATAGTGTGGTGTTATTCATGGACTGTCAGAAATCTGATGACAGAGGGATAGTGAGGTGTTGTTCATGGACTGTAAGATATCTGATGACAGAGGGATAGTGAGGTGTTGTTCATGGACTGTAAGATATCTGATGACAGAGGGATGGTGAGGTGTTGTTCCTGGACTGTCAGAAATCTGATGACAGAGGGATAGTGAGGTGTTGTTCATGGACTGTCAGAAATCTGATGACAGAGGGATAGTGAAGTGTTGTTCATGTACTGTCAGAAATCTCATGACAGAGGGATAGTGAAGTGTTGTTCATGGACTGTCAGAAATCTGATGACAGAGAGACAGTGAGGTGTTGTTTATGGATTGTCAGATATCTGATGACAGAGGGATAGTGAGGTAGTGTTCATGGGTTCATGGACTATCAGAAATCTGATGACAGAGGGACAGTGAAGTTGTGTTCATGGGTTCATGGACTGTCAGAAATCTGATGACAGAGGGATAGTGAGGTAGTGTTCATGGGTTCATGGACTATCAGAAATCTGATGACAGAGGGATAGTGAGGTGTTGTTCATGGACTGTCAGAAATCTGATGACAGAGGGATAGTGAGGTGTTGTTGATGGACTGTCAGAAATCTGATGACAGAGGGATAGTGAGGTAGTGTTCATGGGTTCATGGACTATCAGAAATCTGATGTCAGAGGGACAGTGAAGTTGAGTTCATGGGTTCATGGACTGTCAGAAATCTGATGACAGAGGGATAGTGAGGTAGAGTTCATGGGTTCATGGACTATCAGAAATCTGATGACAGAGGGATAGTGAGGTGTTGTTCATGGACTGTCAGAAATCTGATGACAGAGGGACAGTGAAGTTGTGTTCATGGGTTCATGGACTGTCAGAAATGTGATGACAGAGGGATAGTGAGGTTGTGTTCATGGGTTCATGGACTATCAGAAATCTGATGACAGAGGGACAGTGAAGTTGTGTTCATGGGTTCATGGACTGTCATAAATCTGATGACAGAGGAATAGTGAGATGTTATTCATGGACTGTCAGAAATCTGATGACAGAGGGATAGTGAGGTGTTGTTCATGGACTGTAAGATATCTGATGACAGAGGGATAGTGAGGTGTTGTTCATGGACTGTCAGAAATCTGATGACAGAGGGATAGTGAGGTGTTGTTCATGGACTGTCAATAATCTGACGACAGAGGAATAGTGAGGTGTTGTTCATGGACTGTCAGAAATCTGATGACAGAGGGATAGTGAAGTGTTGTTCATGGACTGTCAGAAATCTGATGACAGAGAGACAGTGAGGTGTTGTTCATGGATTGTCAGATATCTGATGACAGAGGGATAGTGAGGTGTTGTTCATGGACTGTCAGAAATCTGATGACGGAGGGATAGTGAGGTGTTGTTCATGGACTGTCAGAAATCTTATGACAGAGGGACAGTGAAGTTGTGTTCATGGGTTCATGGACTGTCAGAAATCTGATGACAGAGGGATAGTGAGGTCGTGTTTATGGGTTCATGGACTATCAGAAATCTGATGACAGAGGGACAGTGAAGTTGTGTTCATGGGTTCATGGACTGTCAGAAATCTGATGACAGAGGGATAGTGAGGTAGTGTTCATGGGTTCATGGACTATCAGAATTCTGATGATAGAGGGATAGTGAGGTGTTGTTCATTTGACTGTCAGAAATCTGATGACAGAGGGATAGTGAGGTGTTGTTCATGGACTGTAAGATATCTGATGACAGAGGGATAGTGAGGTGTTGTTCATGGTCTGTCAGAAATCTGATGACGGAGGGATAGTGAGTTGTTGTTCATGGACTGTCAGAAATCTGATGACAGAGGGACAGTGAAGTTGTGTTCATGGGTTCATGAACTGTCAGAAATCTGATGACAGAGGGATAGTGAGGTAGTGTTCATGGGTTCATGGACTATCAGAAATCTGATGACAGAGGGACAGTGAAGTTGTGTTCATGGGTTCATGGACTGTCAGAAAGCTGATGACAGAGGGATAGTGAAGTGTTGTTCATGGACTGTCAGAAATCTGATGACAGAGGGATAGTGAAGTGTTGTTCATGGACTGTCAGAAATCTGATGACAGAGAGACAGTGAGGTGTTGTTTATGGATTGTCAGATATCTGATGACAGAGGGATAGTGAGGTGTTGTTCATGGACTGTAAGATATCTGATGACAGAGGGATAGTGAGGTGTTGTTCATGGTCTGTCAGAAATCTGATGACGGAGGGATAGTGAGTTGTTGTTCATGGACTGTCAGAAATCTGATGACAGAGGGACAGTGAAGTTGTGTTCATGGGTTCATGAACTGTCAGAAATCTGATGACAGAGGGATAGTGAGGTAGTGTTCATGGGTTCATGGACTATCAGAAATCTGATGACAGAGGGATAGTGAGGTAGTGTTTATGTGTTCATGGACTATCAGAAATCTGATGACAGAGGGACAGTGAAGTTGTGTTCATGGGTTCATAGACTGTCAGAAATCTGATGACAGAGGGATAGTGAGGTAGTGTTCATGGGTTCATGGACTATCAGAATTCTGATGACAGAGGGATAGTGAGGTGTTGTTCATTTGACTGTCAGAAATCTGATGACAGAGGGATAGTGAGGTAGTGTTCATGGGTTCATGGACTATCAGAAATCTGATGACAGAGGGACAGTGAAGTTGTGTTCATGGGTTCATGGACTGTCAGAAATCTGATGACAGAGGGATAGTGAAGTTGTGTTCATGGGTTCATGGACTGTCAGAAAGCTGATGACAGAGGGATAGTGAGGTAGTGTTCATGGGTTCATGGACTATCAGAAATCTGATGAAAGAGGGATAGTGAGGTGTTGTTCATGGACTGTCAGAAATCTGATGACAGAGCAATAGTGAGGTGTTGTTGATGGACTGTCAGAATTCTGATGACAGAGGGATAGTGAGGTGTTTTTCATGGACTGTCAGAAATCTGATGACAGAGGGATAGTGAGGTAGTGTTCATGGGTTCATGGACTATCAGAAATCTGATGACAGAGGGACAGTGAAGTTGTGTTCATGGGTTCATGGACTGTCAGAAATCTGATGACAGAGGGATAGTGAGGTAGTGTTCATGGGTTCATGGACTATCAGAAATCTGATGACAGTGGGATAGTGAGGTGTTGTTCATGGACTGTCAGAAATCTGATGACAGAGGGATAGTGAGGTGTTGTTGATGGACTGTCAGAAATCTGATGACAGAGGGATAGTGAGGTAGTGTTCATGGGTTCATGGACTATCAGAAATCTGATGTCAGAGGGACAGTGAAGTTGAGTTCATGGGTTCATGGACTGTCAGAAATCTGATGACAGAGGGATAGTGAGGTAGAGTTCATGGGTTCATGGACTATCAGAAATCTGATGACAGAGGGATAGTGAGGTGTTGTTCATGGACTGTCAGAAATCTGATGACAGAGGGACAGTGAAGTTGTGTTCATGGGTTCATGGACTGTCAGAAATGTGATGACAGAGGGATAGTGAGGTTGTGTTCATGGGTTCATGGACTATCAGAAATCTGATGACAGAGGGACTGAAGTTGTGTTCATGGGTTCATGGACTGTCATAAATCTGATGACAGAGGAATAGTGAGATGTTATTCATGGACTGTCAGAAATCTGATGACAGAGGGATAGTGAGGTGTTGTTCATGGACTGTAAGATATCTGATGACAGAGGGATAGTGAGGTGTTGTTCATGGACTGTCAGAAATCTGATGACAGAGGGATAGTGAGGTGTTGTTCATGGACTGTCAATAATCTGACGACAGAGGAATAGTGAGGTGTTGTTCATGGACTGTCAGAAATCTGATGACAGAGGGATAGTGAAGTGTTGTTCATGGACTGTCAGAAATCTGATGACAGAGAGACAGTGAGGTGTTGTTCATGGATTGTCAGATATCTGATGACAGAGGGATAGTGAGGTGTTGTTCATGGACTGTCAGAAATCTGATGACGGAGGGATAGTGAGGTGTTGTTCATGGACTGTCAGAAATCTTATGACAGAGGGACAGTGAAGTTGTGTTCATGGGTTCATGGACTGTCAGAAATCTGATGACAGAGGGATAGTGAGGTCGTGTTTATGGGTTCATGGACTATCAGAAATCTGATGACAGAGGGACAGTGAAGTTGTGTTCATGGGTTCATGGACTGTCAGAAATCTGATGACAGAGGGATAGTGAGGTAGTGTTCATGGGTTCATGGACTATCAGAATTCTGATGATAGAGGGATAGTGAGGTGTTGTTCATTTGACTGTCAGAAATCTGATGACAGAGGGATAGTGAGGTGTTGTTCATGGACTGTAAGATATCTGATGACAGAGGGATAGTGAGGTGTTGTTCATGGTCTGTCAGAAATCTGATGACGGAGGGATAGTGAGTTGTTGTTCATGGACTGTCAGAAATCTGATGACAGAGGGACAGTGAAGTTGTGTTCATGGGTTCATGAACTGTCAGAAATCTGATGACAGAGGGATAGTGAGGTAGTGTTCATGGGTTCATGGACTATCAGAAATCTGATGACAGAGGGACAGTGAAGTTGTGTTCATGGTTTCATGGACTGTCAGAAATCAGATGACAGAGGGATAGTGAGGTAGTGTTCATGGGTTCATGGACTATCAGAAATCTGATGACAGAGGGACAGTGAAGTTGTGTTCATGGGTTCATGGACTGTCAGAAAGCTGATGACAGAGGGATAGTGAAGTGTTGTTCATGGACTGTCAGAAATCTGATGACAGAGGGATAGTGAAGTGTTGTTCATGGACTGTCAGAAATCTGATGACAGAGAGACAGTGAGGTGTTGTTTATGGATTGTCAGATATCTGATGACAGAGGGATAGTGAGGTGTTGTTCATGGACTGTCAGAAATCTGATGACAGAGGGACAGTGAGGTGTTGTTCATGGACTGTCAGAAATCTGATGACAGAGGGACAGTGAAGTTGTGTTCATGGGTTCATGGACTGTCAGAAATCTGATGACAGAGGGATAGTGAGGTGTTGTTCATGGACTGTCAGAAATCTGATGACAGAGGGATATTGAGGTGTTGTTCATGGACTGTCAATAATCTGACGACAGAGGAATAGTGAGGTGTTGTTCATGGACTGTCAGAAATCTGATGACAGAGGGATAGTGAAGTGTTTTTCATGGACTGTCAGAAATCTGATGACAGAGAGACAGTGAGGTGTTGTTCATGGATTGTCAGATATCTGATGACAGAGGGATAGTCAGGTGTTGTTCATGGACTGGCAGAAATCTGATGACAGAGGGATAGTGAGGTGTTGTTCATGGACTGTCAGAAATCTTATGACAGAGGGACAGTGAAGTTGTGTTCATGGGTTCATGGACTGTCAGAAATCTGATGACAGAGGGATAGTGAGGTAGTGTTTATGGGTTCATGGACTATCAGAAATCTGATGACAGAGGGACAGTGAAGTTGTGTTCATGGGTTCATGGACTGTCAGAAATCTGATGACAGAGGGATAGTGAGGTAGTGTTCATGGGTTCATGGACTATCAGAATTCTAATGACAGAGGGATAGTGAGGTGTTGTTCATTTGACTGTCAGAAATCTGATGACAGAGGGATAGTGAGGTGTTGTTCATGGACTGTAAGATATCTGATGACAGAGGGATAGTGAGGTGTTGTTCATGGTCTGTCAGAAATCTGATGACGGAGGGATAGTGAGTTGTTGTTCATGGACTGTCAGAAATCTGATGACAGAGGGACAGTGAAGTTGTGTTCATGGGTTCATGAACTGTCAGAAATCTGATGACAGAGGGATAGTGAGGTAGTGTTCATGGGTTCATGGACTATCAGAAATCTGATGACAGAGGGACAGTGAAGTTGTGTTCATGGGTTCATGGACTGTCAGAAATCTAATGACAGAGGGATAGTGAGGTAGTGTTCATGGGTTCATGGACTATCAGAAATCTGATGACAGAGGGATAGTGAGGTTGTGTTCATGGGTTCATGGACTGTCAGAAAGCTGATGACAGAGGGATAGTGAGGTAGTGTTCATGGGTTCATGGACTATCAGAAATCTGATGACAGAGGGATAGTGAGGTGTTGTTCATGGACTGTCTGAAATCTGATGACAGAGCAATAGTGAGGTGTTGTTGATGGACTGTCAGAATTCTGATGACAGAGGGATAGTGAGGTGTTTTTCATGGACTGTCAGAAATCTGATGACAGAGGGACAGTGAAGTTGTGTTCATGGGTTCATGGACTGTCAGAAATCTGATGACAGAGGGATAGTGAGGTGCTGTTCATGGACTGTCAGAAATCTGATGACAGAGGGATAGTGAGGTAGTGTTCATGGGTTCATGGACTATCAGAAATCTGATGACAGAGGGATAGTGAGGTGTTGTTCATGGACTGTCAGAAATCTGATGACAGAGGGATAGTGAAGTGTTGTTCATGTACTGTCAGAAATCTCATGACAGAGGGATAGTGAAGTGTTGTTCATGGACTGTCAGAAATCTGATGACAGAGAGACAGTGAGGTGTTGTTTATGGATTGTCAGATATCTGATGACAGAGGGATAGTGAGGTGTTGTTCATGGACTGTCAGAAATCTGATGACAGAGGGACAGTGACGTGCTGTTCATGGACTGTCAGAAATCTGATGACAGAGGGACAGTGAAGTTGTGTTCATGGGTTCATGGACTGTCAGAAATCTGATGACAGAGGGATAGTGAGGTAGTGTTCATGGGTTCATGGACTATCAGAAATCTGATGACAGAGGGACAGTGAAGTTGTGTTCATGGGTTCATGGACTGTCAGAAATCTGATGACAGAGGGATAGTGAGGTAGTGTTCATGGGTTCATGGACTATCAGAAATCTGATGACAGAGGGATAGTGAGGTGTTGTTCATGGACTGTCAGAAATCTGATGACAGAGGGACAGTGAAGTTGCTGTTCATGGGTTCATGGACTGTCAGAAATGTGATGACAGAGGGATAGTGAGGTTGTGTTCATGGGTTCATGGACTATCAGAAATCTGATGACAGAGGGACAGTGAAGTTGTGTTCATGGGTTCATGGACTGTCATAAATCTGATGACAGAGGAATAGTGAGGTGTTATTCATGGACTGTCAGAAATCTGATGACAGAGGGATAGTGAGGTGTTGTTCATGGACTGTAAGATATCTGATGACAGAGGGATAGTGAGGTGTTGTTCATGGACTGTCAGAAATCTGATGACAGAGGGATAGTGAGGTGTTGTTCATGGACTGTCAATAATCTGACGACAAAGGAATAGTGAGGTGTTGTTCATGGACTGTCAGAAATCTGATGACAGAGGGATAGTGAAGTGTTGTTCATGGACTGTCAGAAATCTGATGACAGAGAGACAGTGAGGTGTTGTTCATGGATTGTCAGATATCTGATGACAGAGGGATAGTGAGGTGTTGTTCATGGACTGTCAGAAATCTTATGACAGAGGGACAGTGAAGTTGTGTTCATGGGTTCATGGACTGTCAGAAATCTGATGACAGAGGGATAGTGAGGTAGTGTTTATGGGTTCATGGACTATCAGAAATCTCATGACAGAGGGACAGTGAAGTTGTGTTCATGGGTTCATGGACTGTCAGAAATCTGATGACAGAGGGATAGTGAGGTAGTGTTCATGGGTTCATGGACTATCAGAATTCTGATGACAGAGGGATAGTGAGGTGTTGTTCATTTGACTGTCAGAAATCTGATGACAGAGGGATAGTGAGGTGTTGTTCATGGACTATAAGATATCTGATGACAGAGGGATAGTGAGGTGTTGTTCATGGTCTGTCAGAAATCTGATGACGGAGGGATAGTGAGTTGTTGTTCATGGACTGTCAGAAATCTGATGACAGAGGGACAGTGAAGTTGTGTTCATGGGTTCATGAACTGTCAGAAATCTGATGACAGAGGGATAGTGAGGTAGTGTTCATGGGTTCATGGACTATCAGAAATCTGATGACAGAGGGACAGTGAAGTTGTGTTCATGGTTTCATGGACTGTCAGAAATCAGATGACAGAGGGATAGTGAGGTAGTGTTCATGGGTTCATGGACTATCAGAAATCTGATGACAGAGGGACAGTGAAGTTGTGTTCATGGGTTCATGGACTGTCAGAAATCTGATGACAGAGGGATAGTGAAGTTGTGTTCATGGGTTCATGGACTGTCAGAAAGCTGATGACAGAGGGATAGTGAAGTGTTGTTCATGGACTGTCAGAAATCTGATGACAGAGGGATAGTGAAGTGTTGTTCATGGACTGTCAGAAATCTGATGACAGAGAGACAGTGAGGTGTTGTTTATGGATTGTCAGATATCTGATGACAGAGGGATAGTGAGGTGTTGTTCATGGACTGTCAGAAATCTGATGACAGAGGGACAGTGAGGTGTTGTTCATGGACTGTCAGAAATCTGATGACAGAGGGACAGTGAAGTTGTGTTCATGGGTTCATGGACTGTCAGAAATCTGATGACAGAGGGATAGTGAGGTAGTGTTTATGGGTTCATGCACTATCAGAAATCTGATGACAGAGGGACAGTGAGGTAGTGTTCATGGGTTCATGGACTATCAGAATTCTGATGACAGAGGGATAGTGAGGTTTTGTTCATTTGACTGTCAGAAATCTGATGACAGAGGGATAGTGAGGTGTTGTTCATGGACTGTAAGATATCTGATGACAGAGGGATAGTGAGGTGTTGTTCATGGTCTGTCAGAAATCTGATGACGGAGGGATAGTGAGTTGTTGTTCATGGACTGTCAGAAATCTGATGACAGAGGGACAGTGAAGTTGTGTTCATGGGTTCATGAACTGTCAGAAATCTGATGACAGAGGGATAGTGAGGTAGTGTTCATGGGTTCATGGACTATCAGAAATCTGATGACAGAGGGATAGTGAAGTTGTGTTCATGGGTTCATGGACTGTCAGAAAGCTGATGACAGAGGGATAGTGAGGTAGTGTTCATGGGTTCATGGACTATCAGAAATCTGATGACAGAGGGATAGTGAGGTGTTGTTCATGGACTGTCAGAAATCTGATGACAGAGCAATAGTGAGGTGTTGTTGATGGACTGTCAGAATTCTGATGACAGAGGGATAGTGAGGTTGTGTTCATGGGTTCATGGACTGTCAGAAATCTGATGACAGAGGGACAGTGAAGTTGTGTTCATGGTTTCATGGACTGTCAGAAATCTGATGACAGAGGGATAGTGAGGTGCTGTTCATGGACTGTCAGAAATCTGATGACAGAGGGATAGTGAGGTGTTGTTCATGGACTGTCAGAAATCTGATGACAGAGGGATAGTGAAGTGTTGTTCATGTACTGTCAGAAATCTCATGACAGAGGGATAGTGAAGTGTTGTTCATGGACTGTCAGAAATCTGATGACAGAGAGACAGTGAGGTGTTGTTTATGGATTGTCAGATATCTGATGACAGAGGGATAGTGAGGTGTTGTTCATGGACTGTCAGAAATCTGATGACAGAGGGACAGTGACGTGCTGTTCATGGACTGTCAGAAATCTGATGACAGAGGGACAGTGAAGTTGTGTTCATGGGTTCATGGACTGTCAGAAATCTGATGACAGAGGGATAGTGAGGTAGTGTTCATGGGTTCATGGACTATCAGAAATCTGATGACAGAGGGACAGTGAAGTTGTGTTCATGGGTTCATGGACTGTCAGAAATCTGATGACAGAGGGATAGTGAGGTAGTGTTCATGGGTTCATGGACTATCAGAAATCTGATGACAGAGGGATAGTGAGGTGTTGTTCATGGACTGTCAGAAATCTGATGACAGAGGGATAGTGAGGTGTTGTTGATGGACTGTCAGAAATCTGATGACAGAGGGATAGTGAGGTAGTGTTCATGGGTTCATGGACTATCAGAAATCTGATGACAGAGGGACAGTGAAGTTGTGTTCATGGGTTCATGGACTGTCATAAATCTGATGACAGAGGAATAGTGAGGTGTTATTCATGGACTGTCAGAAATCTGATGACAGAGGGATAGTGAGGTGTTGTTCATGGACTGTAAGATATCAGATGACAGAGGGATAGTGAGGTGTTGTTCATGGACTGTCAGAAATCTGATGACAGAGGGATAGTGAGGTGTTGTTCATGGACTGTCAATTATCTGACGACAGAGGAATAGTGAGGTGTTGTTCATGGACTGTCAGAAATCTGATGACAGAGGGATAGTGAAGTGTTGTTCATGGACTGTCAGAAATCTGATGACAGAGAGACAGTGAGGTGTTGTTCATGGATTGTCAGATATCTGATGACAGAGGGATAGTGAGGTGTTGTTCATGGACTGTCAGAAATCTTATGACAGAGGGACAGTGAAGTTGTGTTCATGGGTTCATGGACTGTCAGAAATCTGATGACAGAGGGATAGTGAGGTAGTGTTTATGGGTTCATGGACTATCAGAAATCTGATGACAGAGGGACAGTGAAGTTGTGTTCATGGGTTCATGGACTGTCAGAAATCTGATGACAGAGGGATAGTGAGGTAGTGTTCATGGGTTCATGGACTATCAGAATTCTGATGACAGAGGGATAGTGACGTGTTGTTCATTTGACTGTCAGAAATCTGATGACAGAGGGATAGTGAGGTGTTGTTCATGGACTGTAAGATATCTGATGACAGAGGGATAGTGAGGTGTTGTTCATGGTCTGTCAGAAATCTGATGACGGAGGGATAGTGAGTTGTTGTTCATGGACTGTCAGAAATCTGATGACAGAGGGACAGTGAAGTTGTGTTCATGGGTTCATGAACTGTCAGAAATCTGATGACAGAGGGATAGTGAGGTAGTGTTCATGGGTTCATGGACTATCAGAAATCTGATGACAGAGGGACAGTGAAGTTGTGTTCATGGTTTCATGGACTGTCAGAAATCAGATGACAGAGGGATAGTGAGGTAGTGTTCATGGGTTCATGGACTATCAGAAATCTGATGACAGAGGGACAGTGAAGTTGTGTTCATGGGTTCATGGACTGTCAGAAATCTGATGACAGAGGGATAGTGAAGTTGTGTTCATGGGTTCATGGACTGTCAGAAAGCTGATGACAGAGGGATAGTGAAGTGTTGTTCATGGACTGTCGGAAATCTGATGACAGAGGGATAGTGAAGTGTTGTTCATGGACTGTCAGAAATCTGATGACAGAGAGACAGTGAGGTGTTGTTTATGGATTGTCAGATATCTGATGACACAGGGATAGTGAGGTGTTGTTCATGGACTGTCAGAAATCTGATGACAGAGGGACAGTGAGGTGTTGTTCATGGACTGTCAGAAATCTGATGACAGAGGGACAGTGAAGTTGTGTTCATGGGTTCATGGACTGTCAGAAATCTGATGACAGAGGGATAGTGAGGTGTTGTTCATGGACTGTCAGAAATCTGATGACAGAGGGATAGTGAGGTGTTGTTCATGGACTGTCAATAATCTGACGACAGAGGAATAGTGAGGTGTTGTTCATGGACTGTCAGAAATCTGATGACAGAGGGATAGTGAAGTGTTTTTCATGGACTGTCAGAAATCTGATGACAGAGAGACAGTGAGGTGTTGTTCATGGATTGTCAGATATCTGATGACAGAGGGATAGTGAGGTGTTGTTCATGGACTGTCAGAAATCTGATGACAGAGGGATAGTGAGGTGTTGTTCATGGACTGTCAGAAATCTTATGACAGAGGGACAGTGAAGTTGTGTTCATGGGTTCATGGACTGTCAGAAATCTGATGACAGAGGGATAGTGAGGTAGTGTTTATGTGTTCATGGACTATCAGAAATCTGATGACAGAGGGACAGTGAAGTTGTGTTCATGGGTTCATAGACTGTCAGAAATCTGATGACAGAGGGATAGTGAGGTAGTGTTCATGGGTTCATGGACTATCAGAATTCTGATGACAGAGGGATAGTGAGGTGTTGTTCATTTGACTGTCAGAAATCTGATGACAGAGGGATAGTGAGGTAGTGTTCATGGGTTCATGGACTATCAGAAATCTGATGACAGAGGGACAGTGAAGTTGTGTTCATGGGTTCATGGACTGTCAGAAATCTGATGACAGAGGGATAGTGAAGTTGTGTTCATGGGTTCATGGACTGTCAGAAAGCTGATGACAGAGGGATAGTGAGGTAGTGTTCATGGGTTCATGGACTATCAGAAATCTGATGACAGAGGGATAGTGAGGTGTTGTTCATGGACTGTCAGAAATCTGATGACAGAGCAATAGTGAGGTGTTGTTGATGGACTGTCAGAATTCTGATGACAGAGGGATAGTGAGGTGTTTTTCATGGACTGTCAGAAATCTGATGACAGAGGGACAGTGAAGTTGTGTTCATGGGTTCATGGACTGTCTGAAATCTGATGACAGAGGGATAGTGAGGTGTTGTTCATGGACTATAAGATATCTGATGACAGAGGGATAGTGAGGTGTTGTTCATGGTCTGTCAGAAATCTGATGACGGAGGGATAGTGAGTTGTTGTTCATGGACTGTCAGAAATCTGATGACAGAGGGACAGTGAAGTTGTGTTCATGGGTTCATGAACTGTCAGAAATCTGATGACAGAGGGATAGTGAGGTAGTGTTCATGGGTTCATGGACTATCAGAAATCTGATGACAGAGGGACAGTGAAGTTGTGTTCATGGTTTCATGGACTGTCAGAAATCAGATGACAGAGGGATAGTGAGGTAGTGTTCATGGGTTCATGGACTATCAGAAATCTGATGACAGAGGGACAGTGAAGTTGTGTTCATGGGTTCATGGACTGTCAGAAATCTGATGACAGAGGGATAGTGAAGTTGTGTTCATGGGTTCATGGACTGTCAGAAAGCTGATGACAGAGGGATAGTGAAGTGTTGTTCATGGACTGTCAGAAATCTGATGACAGAGGGATAGTGAAGTGTTGTTCATGGACTGTCAGAAATCTGATGACAGAGAGACAGTGAGGTGTTGTTTATGGATTGTCAGATATCTGATGACAGAGGGATAGTGAGGTGTTGTTCATGGACTGTCAGAAATCTGATGACAGAGGGACAGTGAGGTGTTGTTCATGGACTGTCAGAAATCTGATGACAGAGGGACAGTGAAGTTGTGTTCATGGGTTCATGGACTGTCAGAAATCTGATGACAGAGGGATAGTGAGGTAGTGTTTATGGGTTCATGCACTATCAGAAATGTGATGACAGAGGGACAGTGAGGTAGTGTTCATGGGTTCATGGACTATCAGAATTCTGATGACAGAGGGATAGTGAGGTTTTGTTCATTTGACTGTCAGAAATCTGATGACAGAGGGATAGTGAGGTGTTGTTCATGGACTGTAAGATATCTGATGACAGAGGGATAGTGAGTTGTTGTTCATGGTCTGTCAGAAATCTGATGACGGAGGGATAGTGAGTTGTTGTTCATGGACTGTCAGAAATCTGATGACAGAGGGACAGTGAAGTTGTGTTCATGGGTTCATGAACTGTCAGAAATCTGATGACAGAGGGATAGTGAGGTAGTGTTCATGGGTTCATGGACTATCAGAAATCTGATGACAGAGGGACAGTGAAGTTGTGTTCATGGGTTCATGGACTGTCAGAAATCTGATGACAGAGGGATAGTGAGGTAGTGTTCATGGGTTCATGGACTATCAGAAATCTGATGACAGAGGGATAGTGAAGTTGTGTTCATGGGTTCATGGACTGTCAGAAAGCTGATGACAGAGGGATAGTGAGGTAGTGTTCATGGGTTCATGGACTATCAGAAATCTGATGACAGAGGGATAGTGAGGTGTTGTTCATGGACTGTCAGAAATCTGATGACAGAGCAATAGTGAGGTGTTGTTGATGGACTGTCAGAATTCTGATGACAGAGGGATAGTGAGGTGTTTTTCATGGACTGTCAGAAATCTGATGACAGAGGGACAGTGAAGTTGTGTTCATGGTTTCATGGACTGTCAGAAATCTGATGACAGAGGGATAGTGAGGTGCTGTTCATGGACTGTCAGAAATCTGATGACAGAGGGATAGTGAGGTGTTGTTCATGGACTGTCAGAAATCTGATGACAGAGGGATAGTGAAGTGTTGTTCATGTACTGTCAGAAATCTCATGACAGAGGGATAGTGAAGTGTTGTTCATGGACTGTCAGAAATCTGATGACAGAGAGACAGTGAGGTGTTGTTTATGGATTGTCAGATATCTGATGACAGAGGGATAGTGAGGTGTTGTTCATGGACTGTCAGAAATCTGATGACAGAGGGACAGTGACGTGCTGTTCATGGACTGTCAGAAATCTGATGACAGAGGGACAGTGAAGTTGTGTTCATGGGTTCATGGACTGTCAGAAATCTGATGACAGAGGGATAGTGAGGTAGTGTTCATGGGTTCATGGACTATCAGAAATCTGATGACAGAGGGACAGTGAAGTTGTGTTCATGGGTTCATGGACTGTCAGAAATCTGATGACAGAGGGATAGTGAGGTAGTGTTCATGGGTTCATGGACTATCAGAAATCTGATGACAGAGGGATAGTGAGGTGTTGTTCATGGACTGTCAGAAATCTGATGACAGAGGGATAGTGAGGTGTTGTTGATGGACTGTCAGAAATCTGATGACAGAGGGATAGTGAGGTAGTGTTCATGGGTTCATGGACTATCAGAAATCTGATGACAGAGGGACAGTGAAGTTGTGTTCATGGGTTCATGGACTGTCATAAATCTGATGACAGAGGAATAGTGAGGTGTTATTCATGGACTGTCAGAAATCTGATGACAGAGGGATAGTGAGGTGTTGTTCATGGACTGTAAGATATCAGATGACAGAGGGATAGTGAGGTGTTGTTCATGGACTGTCAGAAATCTGATGACAGAGGGATAGTGAGGTGTTGTTCATGGACTGTCAATAATCTGACGACAGAGGAATAGTGAGGTGTTGTTCATGGACTGTCAGAAATCTGATGACAGAGGGATAGTGAAGTGTTGTTCATGGACTGTCAGAAATCTGATGACAGAGAGACAGTGAGGTGTTGTTCATGGATTGTCAGATATCTGATGACAGAGGGATAGTGAGGTGTTGTTCATGGACTGTCAGAAATCTTATGACAGAGGGACAGTGAAGTTGTGTTCATGGGTTCATGGACTGTCAGAAATCTGATGACAGAGGGATAGTGAGGTAGTGTTTATGGGTTCATGGACTATCAGAAATCTGATGACAGAGGGACAGTGAAGTTGTGTTCATGGGTTCATGGACTGTCAGAAATCTGATGACAGAGGGATAGTGAGGTAGTGTTCATGGGTTCATGGACTATCAGAATTCTGATGACAGAGGGATAGTGACGTGTTGTTCATTTGACTGTCAGAAATCTGATGACAGAGGGATAGTGAGGTGTTGTTCATGGACTGTAAGATATCTGATGACAGAGGGATAGTGAGGTGTTGTTCATGGTCTGTCAGAAATCTGATGACGGAGGGATAGTGAGTTGTTGTTCATGGACTGTCAGAAATCTGATGACAGAGGGACAGTGAAGTTGTGTTCATGGGTTCATGAACTGTCAGAAATCTGATGACAGAGGGATAGTGAGGTAGTGTTCATGGGTTCATGGACTATCAGAAATCTGATGACAGAGGGACAGTGAAGTTGTGTTCATGGTTTCATGGACTGTCAGAAATCAGATGACAGAGGGATAGTGAGGTAGTGTTCATGGGTTCATGGACTATCAGAAATCTGATGACAGAGGGACAGTGAAGTTGTGTTCATGGGTTCATGGACTGTCAGAAATCTGATGACAGAGGGATAGTGAAGTTGTGTTCATGGGTTCATGGACTGTCAGAAAGCTGATGACAGAGGGATAGTGAAGTGTTGTTCATGGACTGTCAGAAATCTGATGACAGAGGGATAGTGAAGTGTTGTTCATGGACTGTCAGAAATCTGATGACAGAGAGACAGTGAGGTGTTGTTTATGGATTGTCAGATATCTGATGACACAGGGATAGTGAGGTGTTGTTCATGGACTGTCAGAAATCTGATGACAGAGGGACAGTGAGGTGTTGTTCATGGACTGTCAGAAATCTGATGACAGAGGGACAGTGAAGTTGTGTTCATGGGTTCATGGACTGTCAGAAATCTGATGACAGAGGGATAGTGAGGTGTTGTTCATGGACTGTCAGAAATCTGATGACAGAGGGATAGTGAGGTGTTGTTCATGGACTGTCAATAATCTGACGACAGAGGAATAGTGAGGTGTTGTTCATGGACTGTCAGAAATCTGATGACAGAGAGACAGTGAGGTGTTGTTCATGGATTGTCAGATATCTGATGACAGAGGGATAGTGAGGTGTTGTTCATGGACTGTCAGAAATCTGATGACAGAGGGATAGTGAGGTGTTGTTCATGGACTGTCAGAAATCTTATGACAGAGGGACAGTGAAGTTGTGTTCATGGGTTCATGGACTGTCAGAAATCTGATGACAGAGGGATAGTGAGGTAGTGTTTATGTGTTCATGGACTATCAGAAATCTGATGACAGAGGGACAGTGAAGTTGTGTTCATGGGTTCATAGACTGTCAGAAATCTGATGACAGAGGGATAGTGAGGTAGTGTTCATGGGTTCATGGACTATCAGAATTCTGATGACAGAGGGATAGTGAGGTGTTGTTCATTTGACTGTCAGAAATCTGATGACAGAGGGATAGTGAGGTAGTGTTCATGGGTTCATGGACTATCAGAAATCTGATGACAGAGGGACAGTGAAGTTGTGTTCATGGGTTCATGGACTGTCAGAAATCTGATGACAGAGGGATAGTGAAGTTGTGTTCATGGGTTCATGGACTGTCAGAAAGCTGATGACAGAGGGATAGTGAGGTAGTGTTCATGGGTTCATGGACTATCAGAAATCTGATGACAGAGGGATAGTGAGGTGTTGTTCATGGACTGTCAGAAATCTGATGACAGAGCAATAGTGAGGTGTTGTTGATGGACTGTCAGAATTCTGATGACAGAGGGATAGTGAGGTGTTTTTCATGGACTGTCAGAAATCTGATGACAGAGGGACAGTGAAGTTGTGTTCATGGGTTCATGGACTGTCTGAAATCTGATGACAGAGGGATAGTGAGGTGCTGTTCATGGACTGTCAGAAATCTGATGACAGAGGGATAGTGAGGTAGTGTTCATGGGTTCATGGACTATCAGAAATCTGATGACAGAGGGACAGTGAAGTTGTGTTCATGGGTTCATGGACTGTCAGAAATCTGATGACAGAGGCATAGTGAGGTAATGTTCATGGGTTCATGGACTATCAGAAATCTGATGACAGAGGGATAGTGAGGTGTTTTTCATGGACCGTCAGAAAACTGATGACAGAGGGATAGTCAGGTGTTGTTCATGGACTGTCAGAAATCTGATGACAGAGGGATAGTGAAGAGTTGTTCATCTGTTCATGGACTTCCTAAAATCTGATGACAGAGGGATAGTGAGGTTTTGTTCATTTGACTGTCAGAAATCTGATGACAGAGGGATAGTGAGGTGTTGTTCATGGACTGTAAGATATCTGATGACAGAGGGATAGTGAGGTGTTGTTCATGGTCTGTCAGAAATCTGATGACGGAGGGATAGTGAGTTGTTGTTCATGGACTGTCAGAAATCTGATGACAGAGGGACAGTGAAGTTGTGTTCATGGGTTCATGAACTGTCAGAAATCTGATGACAGAGGGATAGTGAGGTAGTGTTCATGGGTTCATGGACTATCAGAAATCTGATGACAGAGGGACAGTGAAGTTGTGTTCATGGGTTCATGGACTGTCAGAAATCTGATGACAGAGGGATAGTGAGGTAGTGTTCATGGGTTCATGGACTATCAGAAATCTGATGACAGAGGGATAGTGAAGTTGTGTTCATGGGTTCATGGACTGTCAGAAAGCTGATGACAGAGGGATAGTGAGGTAGTGTTCATGGGTTCATGGACTATCAGAAATCTGATGACAGAGGGATAGTGAGGTGTTGTTCATGGACTGTCAGAAATCTGATGACAGAGCAATAGTGAGGTGTTGTTGATGGACTGTCAGAATTCTGATGACAGAGGGATAGTGAGGTGTTTTTCATGGACTGTCAGAAATCTGATGACAGAGGGACAGTGAAGTTGTGTTCATGGTTTCATGGACTGTCAGAAATCTGATGACAGAGGGATAGTGAGGTGCTGTTCATGGACTGTCAGAAATCTGATGACAGAGGGATAGTGAGGTGTTGTTCATGGACTGTCAGAAATCTGATGACAGAGGGATAGTGAAGTGTTGTACATGTACTGTCAGAAATCTCATGACAGAGGGATAGTGAAGTGTTGTTCATGGACTGTCAGAAATCTGATGACAGAGAGACAGTGAGGTGTTGTTTATGGATTGTCAGATATCTGATGACAGAGGGATAGTGAGGTGTTGTTCATGGACTGTCAGAAATCTGATGACAGAGGGACAGTGACGTGCTGTTCATGGACTGTCAGAAATCTGATGACAGAGGGACAGTGAAGTTGTGTTCATGGGTTCATGGACTGTCAGAAATCTGATGACAGAGGGATAGTGAGGTAGTGTTCATGGGTTCATGGACTATCAGAAATCTGATGACAGAGGGACAGTGAAGTTGTGTTCATGGGTTCATGGACTGTCAGAAATCTGATGACAGAGGGATAGTGAGGTAGTGTTCATGGGTTCATGGACTATCAGAAATCTGATGACAGAGGGATAGTGAGGTGTTGTTCATGGACTGTCAGAAATCTGATGACAGAGGGATAGTGAGGTCTTGTTGATGGACTGTCAGAAATCTGATGACAGAGGGATAGTGAGGTAGTGTTCATGGGTTCATGGACTATCAGAAATCTGATGACAGAGGGACAGTGAAGTTGTGTTCATGGGTTCATGGACTGTCATAAATCTGATGACAGAGGAATAGTGAGGTGTTATTCATGGACTGTCAGAAATCTGATGACAGAGGGATAGTGAGGTGTTGTTCATGGACTGTAAGATATCTGATGACAGAGGGATAGTGAGGTGTTGTTCATGGACTGTCAGAAATCTGATGACAGAGGGATAGTGAGGTGTTGTTCATGGACTGTCAATAATCTGACGACAGAGGAATAGTGAGGTGTTGTTCATGGACTGTCAGAAATCTGATGACAGAGGGATAGTGAAGTGTTGTTCATGGACTGTCAGAAATCTGATGACAGAGAGACAGTGAGGTGTTGTTCATGGATTGTCAGATATCTGATGACAGAGGGATAGTGAGGTGTTGTTCATGGACTGTCAGAAATCTTATGACAGAGGGACAGTGAAGTTGTGTTCATGGGTTCATGGACTGTCAGAAATCTGATGACAGAGGGATAGTGAGGTAGTGTTTATGGGTTCATGGACTATCAGAAATCTGATGACAGAGGGACAGTGAAGTTGTGTTCATGGGTTCATGGACTGTCAGAAATCTGATGACAGAGGGATAGTGAGGTAGTGTTCATGGGTTCATGGACTATCAGAATTCTGATGACAGAGGGATAGTGACGTGTTGTTCATTTGACTGTCAGAAATCTGATGACAGAGGGATAGTGAGGTGTTGTTCATGGACTGTAAGATATCTGATGACAGAGGGATAGTGAGGTGTTGTTCATGGTCTGTCAGAAATCTGATGACGGAGGGATAGTGAGTTGTTGTTCATGGACTGTCAGAAATCTGATGACAGAGGGACAGTGAAGTTGTGTTCATGGGTTCATGAACTGTCAGAAATCTGATGACAGAGGGATAGTGAGGTAGTGTTCATGGGTTCATGGACTATCAGAAATCTGATGACAGAGGGACAGTGAAGTTGTGTTCATGGTTTCATGGACTGTCAGAAATCAGATGACAGAGGGATAGTGAGGTAGTGTTCATGGGTTCATGGACTATCAGAAATCTGATGACAGAGGGACAGTGAAGTTGTGTTCATGGGTTCATGGACTGTCAGAAATCTGATGACAGAGGGATAGTGAGGTAGTGTTCATGGGTTCATGGACTATCAGAAATCTGATGACAGAGGGATAGTGAAGTTGTGTTCATGGGTTCATGGACTGTCAGAAAGCTGATGACAGAGGGATAGTGAGGTAGTGTTCATGGGTTCATGGACTATCAGAAATCTGATGACAGAGGGATAGTGAGGTGTTGTTCATGGACTGTCAGAAATCTGATGACAGAGCAATAGTGAGGTGTTGTTGATGGACTGTCAGAATTCTGATGACAGAGGGATAGTGAGGTGTTTTTCATGGACTGTCAGAAATCTGATGACAGAGGGACAGTGAAGTTGTGTTCATGGTTTCATGGACTGTCAGAAATCTGATGACAGAGGGATAGTGAGGTGCTGTTCATGGACTGTCAGAAATCTGATGACAGAGGGATAGTGAGGTGTTGTTCATGGACTGTCAGAAATCTGATGACAGAGGGATAGTGAAGTGTTGTACATGTACTGTCAGAAATCTCATGACAGAGGGATAGTGAAGTGTTGTTCATGGACTGTCAGAAATCTGATGACAGAGAGACAGTGAGGTGTTGTTTATGGATTATCAGATATCTGATGACAGAGGGATAGTGAGGTGTTGTTCATGGACTGTCAGAACTCTGATGACAGAGGGACAGTGACGTGCTGTTCATGGACTGTCAGAAATCTGATGACAGAGGGACAGTGAAGTTGTGTTCATGGGTTCATGGACTGTCAGAAATCTGATGACAGAGGGATAGTGAGGTAGTGTTCATGGGTTCATGGACTATCAGAAATCTGATGACAGAGGGACAGTGAAGTTGTGTTCATGGGTTCATGGACTGTCAGAAATCTGATGACAGAGGGATAGTGAGGTAGTGTTCATGGGTTCATGGACTATCAGAAATCTGATGACAGAGGGATAGTGAGGTGTTGTTCATGGACTGTCAGAAATCTGATGACAGAGGGATAGTGAGGTCTTGTTGATGGACTGTCAGAAATCTGATGACAGAGGGATAGTGAGGTAGTGTTCATGGGTTCATGGACTATCAGAAATCTGATGACAGAGGGACAGTGAAGTTGTGTTCATGGGTTCATGGACTGTCATAAATCTGATGACAGAGGAATAGTGAGGTGTTATTCATGGACTGTCAGAAATCTGATGACAGAGGGATAGTGAGGTGTTGTTCATGGACTGTAAGATATCTGATGACAGAGGGATAGTGAGGTGTTGTTCATGGACTGTCAGAAATCTGATGACAGAGGGATAGTGAGGTGTTTTTCATGGACTGTCAATAATCTGACGACAGAGGAATAGTGAGGTGTTGTTCATGGACTGTCAGAAATCTGATGACAGAGGGATAGTGAAGTGTTGTTCATGGACTGTCAGAAATCTGATGACAGAGAGACAGTGAGGTGTTGTTCATGGATTGTCAGATATCTGATGACAGAGGGATAGTGAGGTGTTGTTCATGGACTGTCAGAAATCTTATGACAGAGGGACAGTGAAGTTGTGTTCATGGGTTCATGGACTGTCAGAAATCTGATGACAGAGGGATAGTGAGGTAGTGTTTATGGGTTCATGGACTATCAGAAATCTGATGACAGAGGGACAGTGAAGTTGTGTTCATGGGTTCATGGACTGTCAGAAATCTGATGACAGAGGGATAGTGAGGTAGTGTTCATGGGTTCATGGACTATCAGAATTCTGATGACAGAGGGATAGTGACGTGTTGTTCATTTGACTGTCAGAAATCTGATGACAGAGGGATAGTGAGGTGTTGTTCATGGACTGTAAGATATCTGATGACAGAGGGATAGTGAGGTGTTGTTCATGGTCTGTCAGAAATCTGATGACGGAGGGATAGTGAGTTGTTGTTCATGGACTGTCAGAAATCTGATGACAGAGGGACAGTGAAGTTGTGTTCATGGGTTCATGAACTGTCAGAAATCTGATGACAGAGGGATAGTGAGGTAGTGTTCATGGGTTCATGGACTATCAGAAATCTGATGACAGAGGGACAGTGAAGTTGTGTTCATGGTTTCATGGACTGTCAGAAATCAGATGACAGAGGGATAGTGAGGTAGTGTTCATGGGTTCATGGACTATCAGAAATCTGATGACAGAGGGACAGTGAAGTTGTGTTCATGGGTTCATGGACTGTCAGAAATCTGATGACAGAGGGATAGTGAAGTTGTGTTCATGGGTTCATGGACTGTCAGAAAGCTGATGACAGAGAGATAGTGAAGTGTTGTTCATGGACTGTCAGAAATCTGATGACAGAGGGATAGTGAAGTGTTGTTCATGGACTGTCAGAAATCTGATGACAGAGAGACAGTGAGGTGTTGTTTATGGATTGTCAGATATCTGATGACAGAGGGATAGTGAGGTGTTGTTCATGGACTGTCAGAAATCTGATGACAGAGGGACAGTGAGGTGTTGTTCATGGACTGTCAGAAATCTGATGACAGAGGGACAGTGAAGTTGTGTTCATGGGTTCATGGACTGTCAGAAATCTGATGACAGAGGGATAGTGAGGTGTTGTTCATGGACTGTCAGAAATCTGATGACAGAGGGATAGTGAGGTGTTGTTCATGGACTGTCAATAATCTGACGACAGAGGAATAGTGAGGTGTTGTTCATGGACTGTCAGAAATCTGATGACAGAGGGATAGTGAAGTGTTTTTCATGGACTGTCAGAAATCTGATGACAGAGAGACAGTGAGGTGTTGTTCATGGATTGTCAGATATCTGATGACAGAGGGATAGTGAGGTGTTGTTCATGGACTGTCAGAAATCTGATGACAGAGGGATAGTGAGGTGTTGTTCATGGACTGTCAGAAATCTTATGACAGAGGGACAGTGAAGTTGTGTTCATGGGTTCATGGACTGTCAGAAATCTGATGACAGAGGGATAGTGAGGTAGTGTTTATGTGTTCATGGACTATCAGAAATCTGATGACAGAGGGACAGTGAAGTTGTCTTCATGGGTTCATGGACTGTCAGAAATCTGATGACAGAGGGATAGTGAGGTAGTGTTCATGGGTTCATGGACTATCAGAATTCTGATGACAGAGGGATAGTGAGGTGTTGTTCATTTGACTGTCAGAAATCTGATGACAGAGGGATAGTGAGGTAGTGTTCATGGGTTCATGGACTATCAGAAATCTGATGACAGAGGGACAGTGAAGTTGTGTTCATGGGTTCATGGACTGTCAGAAATCTGATGACAGAGGGATAGTGAAGTTGTGTTCATGGGTTCATGGACTGTCAGAAAGCTGATGACAGAGGGATAGTGAAGTAGTGTTCATGGGTTCATGGACTATCAGAAATCTGATGACAGAGGGATAGTGAGGTGTTGTTCATGGACTGTCAGAAATCTGATGACAGAGCAATAGTGAGGTGTTGTTGATGGACTGTCAGAATTCTGATGACAGAGGGATAGTGAGGTGTTTTTCATGGACTGTCAGAAATCTGATGACAGAGGGACAGTGAAGTTGTGTTCATGGGTTCATGGACTGTCTGAAATCTGATGACAGAGGGATAGTGAGGTGCTGTTCATGGACTGTCAGAAATCTGATGACAGAGGGATAGTGAGGTAGTGTTCATGGGTTCATGGACTATCAGAAATCTGATGACAGAGGGACAGTGAAGTTGTGTTCATGGGTTCATGGACTGTCAGAAATCTGATGACAGAGGCATAGTGAGGTAATGTTCAAGGGTTCATGGACTATCAGAAATCTGATGACAGAGGGATAGTGAGGTGTTTTTCATGGACCGTCAGAAATCTGATGACAGAGGGATAGTCAGGTGTTGTTCATGGACTGTCAGAAATCTGATGACAGAGGGATATTGAAGAGTTGTTCATCTGTTCATGGACTTCCTGAAATCTGATGACAGAGGGATTGTGAGCTGTTTTTCATGGGTTCATGGACTGTCAGAAATCTGATGACAGAGCGATAGTGAGGTGGTGTTCTTGGACTGTCGGAAATCTGATGACAGAGGGATAGTGAGGTGTTGTTCATGGACTGTCAGAAATCTGAAGACAGAGGGATAGTGAGGTGTTGTTCATGGACTGTCAGAAATCTGACGACAGAGCAATAGTGAGGTGTTGTTGATGGACTGTCAGAAATCTGATGACAGAGGGATAGTGAGTTGTTTTTCATGGACTGTCAGAAATCTGATGACAGAGAGATAGTGAGGTGTTGTTCATGGACTGTCAGAAATCTGATGACAGAGGGACAGTGAAGTTGTGTTCATGGGTTCATGGACTGTCAGAAATCTGATGACAGAGGGATAGTGAGGTGCTGTTCATGGACTGTCAGAAATCTCATGACAGATGGATAGTGAGGTGCTGTTCATGGGTTCATGGACTGTCAGAAATCTGATGACAGAGAGACACTGAGGTGTTGTTCATGGATTGTCAGATATCTGATGACAGAGGGATAGTGAGGTGTTGTTCATGGACTGTCAGAAATCTGATGACAGAGGGATAGTGAGGTGTTGTTCATGGACTGTAAGATATCTGATGACAGAGGGATAGTGAGGTGTTGTTCATGGACTGTCAGAAATCTGATGACGGAGGGATAGTGAGGTGTTGTTCATGGACTGTCAGAAATCTGATGACAGAGGGATAGTGAAGTGTTGTTCATGTACTGTCAGAAATCTCATGACAGAGGGATAGTGAAGTGTTGTTCATGGACTGTCAGAAATCTGATGACAGAGAGACAGTGAGGTGTTGTTTATGGATTGTCAGATATCTGATGACAGAGGGATAGTGAGGTGTTGTTCATGGACTGTCAGAAATCTGATGACAGAGGGACAGTGAGGTGTTGTTCATGGACTGTCAGAAATCTGATGACAGAGGGACAGTGAAGTTGTGTTCATGGGTTCATGGACTGTCAGAAATCTGATGACAGAGGGATAGTGAGGTAGTGTTCATGGGTTCATGGACTATCAGAAATCTGATGACAGAGGGACAGTGAAGTTGTGTTCATGGGTTCATGGACTGTCAGAAATCTGATGACAGAGGGATAGTGAGGTAGTGTTCATGGGTTCATGGACTATCAGAAATCTGATGACAGAGGGATAGTGAGGTGTTGTTCATGGACTGTCAGAAATCTGATGACAGAGGGATAGTGAGGTGTTGTTGATGGACTGTCAGAAATCTGATGACAGAGGGATAGTGAGGTAGTGTTCATGGGTTCTTGGACTATCAGAAATCTGATGACAGAGGGACAGTGAAGTTGAGTTCATGGGTTCATGGACTGTCAGAAATCTGATGACAGAGGGATAGTGAGGTAGAGTTCATGGGTTCATGGACTATCAGAAATCTGATGACAGAGGGATAGTGAGGTGTTGTTCATGGACTGTCAGAAATCTGATGACAGAGGGACAGTGAAGTTGTGTTCATGGGTTCATGGACTGTCAGAAATGTGATGACAGAGGGATAGTGAGGTTGTGTTCATGGGTTCATGGACTATCAGAAATCTGATGACAGAGGGACAGTGAAGTTGTGTTCATGGGTTCATGGACTGTCATAAATCTGATGACAGAGGAATAGTGAGGTGTTATTCATGGACTGTCAGAAATCTGATGACAGAGGGATAGTGAGGTGTTGTTCATGGACTGTAAGATATCTGATGACAGAGGGATAGTGAGGTGTTGTTCATGGACTGTCAGAAATCTGATGACAGAGGGATAGTGAGGTGTTGTTCATGGACTGTCAATAATCTGACGACAGAGGAATAGTGAGGTGTTGTTCATGGACTGTCAGAAATCTGATGACAGAGGGATAGTGAAGTGTTGTTCATGGACTGTCAGAAATCTGATGACAGAGAGACAGTGAGGTGTTGTTCATGGATTGTCAGATATCTGATGACAGAGGGATAGTGAGGTGTTGTTTATGGACTGTCAGAAATCTGATGACAGAGGGATAGTGAGGTGTTGTTCATGGACTGTCAGAAATCTTATGACAGAGGGACAGTGAAGTTGTGTTCATGGGTTCATGGACTGTCAGAAATCTGATGACAGAGGGATAGTGAGGTAGTGTTTATGGGTTCATGGACTATCAGAAATCTGATGACAGAGGGACAGTGAAGTTGTGTTCATGGGTTCATGGACTGTCAGAAATCTGATGACAGAGGGATAGTGAGGTAGTGTTCATGGGTTCATGGACTATCAGAATTCTGATGACAGAGGGATAGTGAGGTGTTGTTCATTTGACTGTCAGAAATCTGATGACAGAGGGATAGTGAGGTGTTGTTCATGGACTGTAAGATATCTGATGACAGAGGGATAGTGAGGTGTTGTTCATGGTCTGTCCGAAATCTGATGACGGAGGGATAGTGAGTTGTTGTTCATGGACTGTCAGAAATCTGATGACAGAGGGACAGTGAAGTTGTGTTCATGGGTTCATGAACTGTCAGAAATCTGATGACAGAGGGATAGTGAGGTAGTGTTCATGGGTTCATGGACTATCAGAAATCTGATGACAGAGGGACAGTGAAGTTGTGTTCATGGGTTCATGGACTGTCAGAAATCTGATGACAGAGGGATAGTGAGGTAGTGTTCATGGGTTCATGGACTATCAGAAATCTGATGACAGAGGGACAGTGAAGTTGTGTTCATGGGTTCATGGACTGTCAGAAATCTGATGACAGAGGGATAGTGAAGTTGTGTTCATGGGTTCATGGACTGTCAGAAAGCTGATGACAGAGGGATAGTGAGGTAGTGTTCATGGGTTCATGGACTATCAGAAATCTGATGACAGAGGGATAGTGAGGTGTTGTTCATGGACTGTCAGAAATCTGATGACAGAGCAATAGTGAGGTTTTGTTGATGGACTGTCAGAATTCTGATGACAGAGGGATAGTGAGGTGTTTTTCATGGACTGTCAGAAATCTGATGACAGAGGGACAGTGAAGTTGTGTTCATGGGATCATGGACTGTCAGAAATCTGATGACAGAGGGATAGTGAGGTGCTGTTCATGGACTGTCAGAAATCTCATGACAGATGGATAGTGAGGTGCTATTCATGGGTTCATGGACTGTCAGAAATCTGATGACAGAGGGATAGTGAGGTGTTGTTCATGGACTGTCAGAAATCTGATGACAGAGGGATAGTGAGGTGTTGTTCATGGACTGTAAGATATCTGATGACAGAGGGATAGTGAGGTGTTGTTCATGGACTGTCAGAAATCTGATGACAGAGGGATAGTGAGGTGTTGTTCATGGACTATCAATAATCTGACGACAGAGGAATAGTGAGGTGTTGTTCATGGACTGTCAGAAATCTGATGACAGAGGGATAGTGAAGTGTTGTTCATGGACTGTCAGAAATCTGATGACAGAGAGACAGTGAGGTGTTGTTCATGGATTGTCAGATATCTGATGACAGAGGGATAGTGAGGTGTTGTTCATGGACTGTCAGAAATCTGATGACAGAGGGATAGTGAGGTGTTGTTCATGGACTGTAAGATATCTGATGACAGAGGGATAGTGAGGTGTTGTTCATGGACTGTCAGAAATCTGATGACAGAGGGATAGTGAGGTGTTGTTCATGGACTGTCAGAAATCTGATGACAGAGGGATAGTGAAGTGTTGTTCATGGACTGTCAGAGATCTGATGACAGAGGGATAGTGAAGTGTTGTTCATGGACTGTCAGAAATCTGATGACAGAGAGACAGTGAGGTGTTGTTTATGGATTGTCAGATATCTGATGACAGAGGGATAGTGAGGTGTTGTTCATGGACTCTCAGAAATCTGATGACAGAGGGACAGTGAGGTGTTGTTCATGGACTGTCAGAAATCTGATGACAGAGGGACAGTGAAGTTGTGTTCATGGGTTCATGGACTGTCAGAAATCTGATGACAGAGGGATAGTGAGGTAGTGTTCATGGGTTCATGGACTATCAGAAATCTGATGACAGAGGGACAGTGAAGTTGTGTTCATGGGTTCATGGACTGTCAGAAATCTGATGACAGAGGGATAGTGAGGTAGTGTTCATGGGTTCATGGACTATCAGAAATCTGATGACAGAGGGATAGTGAGGTGTTGTTCATGGACTGTCAGAAATCTGATGACAGAGGGATAGTGAGGTGTTGTTGATGGACTGTCAGAAATCTGATGACAGAGGGATAGTGAGGTATTGTTCATGGGTTCATGCACTATCAGAAATCTGATGACAGAGGGACAGTGAAGTTGTGTTCATGGGTTCATGGACTGTCAGAAATCTGATGACAGAGGGACAGTGAAGTTGTGTTCATGGGTTCATGGACTGTCAGAAATCTGATGACAGAGGGATAGTGAAGTTGTGTTCATGGGTTCATGGACTGTCAGAAAGCTGATGACAGAGGGATAGTGAGGTAGTGTTCATGGGTTCATGGACTATCAGAAATCTGATGACAGAGGGACAGTGAAGTTGTGTTCATGGGTTCATGGACTGTCATAAATCTGATGACAGAGGGATAGTGAGGTGTTGTTCATGGACTGTCAGAAATCTGATGACAGAGGGATAGTGAGGTGTTGTTCATGGACTGTCAGAAATCTTATGACAGAGGGACAGTGAAGTTGTGTTCATGGGTTCATGGACTGTCAGAAATCTGATGACAGAGGGATAGTGAGGTGTTGTTCATGGACTGTCAGAAATCTTATGACAGAGGGACAGTGAAGTTGTGTTCATGGGTTCATGGACTGTCAGAAATGTGATGACAGAGGGATAGTGAGGTTGTGTTCATGGGTTCATGGACTATCAGAAATCTGATGACAGAGGGACAGTGAAGTTGTGTTCATGGGTTCATGGACTGTCATAAATCTGATGACAGAGGAATAGTGAGGTGTTATTCATGGACTGTCAGAAATCTGATGACAGAGGGATAGTGAGGTGTTGTTCATGGACTGTAGGATATCTGATGACAGAGGGATAGTGAGGTGTTGTTCATGGACTGTCAGAAATCTGATGACAGAGGGATAGTGAGGTGTTGTTCATGGACTGTCAATAATCTGACGACAGAGGAATAGTGAGGTGTTGTTCATGGACTGTCAGAAATCTGATGACAGAGGGATAGTGAAGTGTTGTTCATGGACTGTCAGAAATCTGATGACAGAGAGACAGTGAGGTGTTGTTCATGGATTGTCAGATATCTGATGACAGAGGGATAGTGAGGTGTTGTTTATGGACTGTCAGAAATCTGATGACAGAGGGATAGTGAGGTGTTGTTCATGGACTGTCAGAAATCTTATGACAGAGGGACAGTGAAGTTGTGTTCATGGGTTCATGGACTGTCAGAAATCTGATGACAGAGGGATAGTGAGGTAGTGTTTATGGGTTCATGGACTATCAGAAATCTGATGACAGAGGGACAGTGAAGTTGTGTTCATGGGTTCATGGACTGTCAGAAATCTGATGACAGAGGGATAGTGAGGTAGTGTTCATGGGTTCATGGACTATCAGAATTCTGATGACAGAGGGATAGTGAGGTGTTGTTCATTTGACTGTCAGAAATCTGATGACAGAGGGATAGTGAGGTGTTGTTCATGGACTGTAAGATATCTGACGACAGAGGAATAGTGAGGTGTTGTTCATGGACTGTCAGAAATCTGATGACAGAGGGATAGTGAAGTGTTGTTCATGGACTGTCAGAAATCTGATGACAGAGAGACAGTGAGGTGTTGTTCATGGATTGTCAGATATCTGATGACAGAGGGATAGTGAGGTGTTGTTCATGGACTGTCAGAAATCTGATGACAGAGGGATAGTGAGGTGTTGTTCATGGACTGTAAGATATCTGATGACAGAGGGATAGTGAGGTGTTGTTCATGGACTGTCAGAAATCTGATGACAGAGGGATAGTGAGGTGTTGTTCATGGACTGTCAGAAATCTGATGACAGAGGGATAGTGAAGTGTTGTTCATGGACTGTCAGAAATCTGATGACAGAGGGATAGTGAAGTGTTGTTCATGGACTGTCAGAAATCTGATGACAGAGAGACAGTGAGGTGTTGTTTATGGATTGTCAGATATCTGATGACAGAGGGATAGTGAGGTGTTGTTCATGGACTCTCAGAAATCTGATGACAGAGGGACAGTGAGGTGTTGTTCATGGACTGTCAGAAATCTGATGACAGAGGGACAGTGAAGTTGTGTTCATGGGTTCATGGACTGTCAGAAATCTGATGACAGAGGGATAGTGAGGTAGTGTTCATGGGTTCATGGACTATCAGAAATCTGATGACAGAGGGACAGTGAAGTTGTGTTCATGGGTTCATGGACTGTCAGAAATCTGATGACAGAGGGATAGTGAGGTAGTGTTCATGGGTTCATGGACTATCAGAAATCTGATGACAGAGGGATAGTGAGGTGTTGTTCATGGACTGTCAGAAATCTGATGACAGAGGGATAGTGAGGTGTTGTTGATGGACTGTCAGAAATCTGATGACAGAGGGATAGTGAGGTATTGTTCATGGGTTCATGCACTATCAGAAATCTGATGACAGAGGGACAGTGAAGTTGTGTTCATGGGTTCATGGACTGTCAGAAATCTGATGACAGAGGGACAGTGAAGTTGTGTTCATGGGTTCATGGACTGTCAGAAATCTGATGACAGAGGGATAGTGAAGTTGTGTTCATGGGTTCATGGACTGTCAGAAAGCTGATGACAGAGGGATAGTGAGGTAGTGTTCATGGGTTCATGGACTATCAGAAATCTGATGACAGAGGGACAGTGAAGTTGTGTTCATGGGTTCATGGACTGTCATAAATCTGATGACAGAGGGATAGTGAGGTGTTGTTCATGGACTGTCAGAAATCTGATGACAGAGGGATAGTGAGGTGTTGTTCATGGACTGTCAGAAATCTTATGACAGAGGGACAGTGAAGTTGTGTTCATGGGTTCATGGACTGTCAGAAATGTGATGACAGAGGGATAGTGAGGTTGTGTTCATGGGTTCATGGACTGTCAGAAAGCTGATGACAGAGGGATAGTGAGGTAGTGTTCATGGGTTCTTGGACTATCAGAAATCTGATGACAGAGGGACAGTGAAGTTGTGTTCATGGGTTCATGGACTGTCATAAATCTGATGACAGAGGGATAGTGAGGTGTTGTTCATGGACTGTCAGAAATCTGATGACAGAGGGATAGTGAGGTGTTGTTGATGGACTGTCAGAAATCTGATGACAGAGGGATAGTGAGGTATTGTTCATGGGTTCATGGACTGTCAGAAATCTGATGACAGAGGGATAGTGAGGTAGTGTTCATGGGTTCATGGACTATCAGAAATCTGATGACAGAGGGACAGTGAAGTTGTGATCATGGGTTCATGGACTGTCAGAAATCTGATGACAGAGGGATAGTGAGGTAGTGTTCATGGGTTCATGGACTATCAGAATTCTGATGACAGAGGGATAGTGAGGTGTTGTTCATTTGACTGTCAGAAATCTGATGACAGAGGGCTAGTGAGGTGTTGTTCATGGACTGTAAGATATCTGATGACAGAGGGATAGTGAGGTGTTGTTCATGGTCTGTCAGAAATCTGATGACAGAGGGATAGTGAGGTGTTGTTCATGGACTGTCAGAAATCTGATGACAGAGGGACAGTGAAGTTGTGTTCATGGGTTCATGAACTGTCAGAAATCTGATGAGAGAGGGACAGTGAGGTAGTGTTCATGGGTTCATGGACTATCAGAAATCTGATGACAGAGGGACAGTGAAGTTGTGTTCATGGGTTCATGGACTGTCAGAAATCTGATGACTGAGGGATAGTGAGGTAGTGTTCATGGGTTCATGGACTATCAGAAATCTGATGACAGAGGGACAGTGAAGTTGTGTTCATGGGTTCATGGACTGTCAGAAATCTGATGACAGAGGGATAGTGAAGTTGTGTTCATGGGTTCATGGACTGTCAGAAAGCTGATGACAGAGGGATAGTGAGGTAGTGTTCATGGGTTCATGGACTATCAGAAATCTGATGACCGAGGGATAGTGAGGTGTTGTTCATGGACTGTCAGAAATCTGATGACAGAGCAATAGTGAGGTGTTGTTGATGGACTGTCAGAAATCTGATGACAGAGGGATAGTGAGGTGTTTTTCATGGACTGTCAGAAATCTGATGACAGAGGGACAGCGAAGTTGTGTTCATGGGTTCATGGACTGTCAGAAATCTGATGACAGATGGATAGTGAGGTAGTGTTCATGGGTTCATGGACTATCAGAAATCTGATGACAGAGGGATAGTGAGGTGTTGTTCATGGACTGTCAGAAATCTGATGACAAAGGGATAGTGAGGTGTTGTTCATGGACTGTAAGATATCTGATGACAGAGGGATAGTGAGGTGTTGTTCATGGACTGTCAGAAATCTGATGACAGAGGGATAGTGAGGTGTTGTTGATGGACTGTCAGAAATCTGATGACAGAGGGACAGTGAAGTTGTGTTCATGGGTTCATGGACTGTCAGAAATCTGATGACAGAGGGATAGTGAGGTAGTGTTCATGGGTTCATGGACTATCAGAAATCTGATGACAGAGGGATAGTGAGGTGTTGTTCATGGACTGTCAGAAATCTGATGACAAAGGGATAGTGAGGTGTTGTTCATGGACTGTAAGATATCTGATGACAGAGGGATAGTGAGGTGTTGTTCATGGACTGTCAGAAATCTGATGACAGAGGGATAGTGAGGTGTTGTTGATGGACTGTCAGAAATCTGATGACAGAGGGACAGTGAAGTTGTGTTCATGGGTTCATGGACTGTCAGAAATCTGATGACAGAGGGATAGTGAGGTAGTGTTCATGGGTTCATGGACTATCAGAAATCTGATGACAGAGGGACAGTGAAGTTGTGATCATGGGTTCATGGACTGTCAGAAATCTGATGACAGAGGGATAGTGAGGTAGTGTTCATGGGTTCATGGACTATCAGAAATCTGATGACAGAGGGATAGTGTGGTGTTGTTCATGGACTGTCAGAAATCTGATGACAGAGGGATAGTGAGGTGTTGTTCATGGACTGTCAGAAATCTGATGACAGAGGGATAGTGAGGTGTTGTTCATGGACTGTCAGAAATCTGATGACAGAGGGATAGTGAGGTGTTGTTCATGGACTGTCAGAAATCTGACGACAGAGCAATAGTGAGGTGTTGTTGATGGACTGTCAGAAATCTGATGACAGAGGGATAGTGAGTTGTTTTTCATGGACTGTCAGAAATCTGATGACAGAGGGATATTGAGGTGTTGTTCATGGACTGTCAGAAATCTGATGACAGAGGGATAGTGAGGTGTTGTTGATGGACTGTCAGAAATCTGATGACAGAGGGACAGTGAAGTTGTGTTCATGGGTTCATGGACTGTCAGAAATCTGATGACAGAGGGATAGTGAGGTAGTGTTCATGGGTTCATGGACTATCAGAAATCTGATGACAGAGGGACAGTGAAGTTGTGATCATGGGTTCATGGACTGTCAGAAATCTGATGACAGAGGAATAGTGTGGTGTTGTTCATGGACTGTCAGAAATCTGATGACAGAGGGATAGTGAGGTGTTGTTCATGGACTGTAAGATATCTGATGACAGAGGGATAGTGAGGTGTTGTTCATGGACTGTCAGAAATCTGATGACAGAGGGATAGTGAGGTGTTGTTCATGGACTGTCAGAAATCTGATGACAGAGGGATAGTGAGGTGTTGTTCATGGACTGTCAGAAATCTGATGACAGAGGGATAGTGAGGTGTTGTTCATGGACTGTCAGAAATCTGACGACAGAGCAATAGTGAGGTGTTGTTGATGGACTGTCAGAAATCTGATGACAGAGGGATAGTGAGTTGTTTTTCATGGACTGTCAGAAATCTGATGACAGAGGGATAGTGAGGTGTTATTCATGGACTGTCAGAAATCTGATGACAGAGGGACAGTGAAGTTTGTGTTCATGGGTTCATGGACTGTCAGAAATCTGATGACAGAGGGATAGTGAGGTGCTGTTCATGGACTGTCAGAAATCTGATGACAGATGGATAGTGAGGTGCTGTTCATGGGTTCATGGACTGTCAGAAATCTGATGACAGAGGGATGGTGAGGTGTTGTTCATGGACTGTCAGAAATCTGATGACAGAGGGATAGTGAGGTGTTGTTCATGGGTTCATGGACTGTCAGAAATCTGATGACAGAAGGATAGTGAAGTGGTGTTCATGGGTTCATGGACTGTCAGAAATCTGATGACAGAGGGATAGTGAGGTGTTGTTCGTGGACTGTCAGAAATCTGATGACAGAGGGATAGTGAGGTGTTGTTCATGGTCTGTCAGAAATCTGATGACAGAGGGATAGTGAGGTGTTGTTCATGGACTGCCAGAAATCTGATGACAGAGGGATAGTGAGGTGGTGTTCATGGGTTCATGGACTGTCAGAAATCTGTTGGTTGGGGGAAAAAGCTTCTTCAGGCTGCGGTACCTCCTCCCTGATGGTTGTGATGAGAAAGGGATGTCCAAGATAGTGGGATTACTTCATGATAGATGCTGCCTTCTTGAGGCACTGTCTCTGGTAGATACCCTCGGCGAGCGAGGTTTGTGCCCATGATGGACTGGCTGAGTGTAAAACGCTCTGAGATCGCAGACTGTGCTGTAACCTGTCAGAATGTTCTCCATGGCACATCTGTAGAAATTTGCTAAAGGCTTTGGTGACAGACCCCTGTGAAGTATATGTGCTGGCATGCCGTCTTAATGATTTCATCAATATGTTGGTCCCAGGATAGATCACCTGAGATGCTGACACCCAGGAATTCGAAGCTGTTCACCGTTCCACTGCTGATCCCTCAGCGAGGACAGGTTTCCCCTTCCTGAGGTCCACAATCAGTTCCTCAGTCTTGTTAACGTTGAGTGTAAAGTTGTGGTTGCAACAACACTCAACCAGTCAATTTATCCTTGTTGCCACCTGAGATTCCTTTAATAACAATGGTGTTATCTCCGTATTTACTAATGGTGCTTGAGCAAGCACAGGATCCAGTTGCAGAGAGAGACATTTCATCTCAGCTATTTCTACATTTGGTCCATAGCCTTCTAAACCTTTCCTGTCCACGTACCTCTCCCAATGTTGTTAATGTAGCTGTCTCAATCTCTTCCTCTGGCAGCTCGTTCCACACCGACCACCCTCCGGGTGAAGAAGTTGCCCTTCAGATTCCTATTAAATCTCTCCCCTCTCACTTTAAACCTGTGCCCTGTAGTTCTTGATTCCCCAACCCTGGGGAAAAGACCGTGTACGTGGGTGGGTGATTGTTTGGAAGATTGTTTATATGTATGCGTGGATGGGTGTGTGTTTGGAAGTGTGTATATGTATGCGTGCATGGGTGGCTGTTTAGAAGAGTGAGTGAGTGTGTGTGTGTGTGTGTGTGTGTGTGTGTGTGTGTGTGTGTGTGTGTGTGTGTGTGTGTGTGTGTGTGTGTGTGTGTGTGTGTGTGTGTGTGTGTGTGTGTGTGTGTGTGTGTTGCTTGGAAGACTGTGCATATCTGTGCGTGGGTGGGTGTTGGGAAGACTGTATATGTGTGCATGGTTGGGTGGGCGTTTAGAAGGGTGTGTGTAGGTGTGTGAGTGCTTGGAAGACTGTATATGTCTGTGTGGGTGGGTGTTTAGAAGACTGGATATATGCGTGTGTTGGTGTTTGGAAGACTGTGTATATGCATGCTTCATTGGGTTGGTGTTTGGGGGCTTTGTATATGTTTGCTTGTGTGGGTCAGTGTTTGAGAGACTGTGTATATGCGTGCTTGGGTTGGTGGGTGTTTGGGTGACTGTGTATATGCGTGCTTGGGAGTCTGTGTATATGTGTGGGTGGGTTGGTGTTTGGGAGACTTTGTATAAACATTTGTACATGGGTGCATGTTTTGGAGACTCTGTATATGTGTGTGTGGGTGCATGTTTTGGAGACTCTGTATATGTGTGTGTGGGTTGGTGTTTGGGAGTCTTTGTATAAGCATTTGTACATGGGTGCATGTTTTGGAGACTCTGTATATGTGTGCTTGGGTGCATGTTTTGGAGACTCTGTATATGTGTGCTTGGGTGTGTGGCTACTTGGAAAGGAGGAACACGTCTTGCTATGCTGCGTTGTTGTGAACTGTGAGTTTCCGCCGCACATGTTGGACCTTCTGTGTTGATGCTGGAATGTGTGCTGACAAATGCCAGCTGCCCCCCACCACCACCACCATATCCTTAGGTGTGTTCATGCACAGAGGTTAGCACAACGTTTTACAGCACCAGTGACCCCGGTTCAAATCCCATTGCTGTTGGTAAAGAGTTTGCACGTTCTCCCCATGACACGTGTGTTTCCTCCCACAGTCCAATGACGTACCGGCTGGTAGGTTGATTGGAGATTGTAAATGACCTGTGATTCGGCAAGGGTTACATTTGGGCACCGCTGATTGGTGTGGCTTGACGCACAGGAAAGGCCCGTTCCGCACTGCATCGCAATCAGTAAATAAACAGTGACAAAAACGACACATTTATGAATGTTCCGATGTTCACGTGATAAGTAAATGAGAATCTCCCTCCCCACCCTCTCCCAATGACCCTGGACAGAATGTGAAACTGCTGCAGGGGATTAATAGAATTTTGTACAACTTGTCAGAGACAGGAGATCCTTTGTTGTGGTCGGAATATTTCTTTCCTGAGCTCTGCCCACGTTAGGGACGGTCCTTGCTTCCCCTGCATCAGAATGAAATCTTTATTGTGCCCCACTGGTCTCTTGCCCAAGTCCCCTCCATGGACAATGACTTCTCCAGCAGTCAGAGAGACGGCCCAGGGACCACCACACTTTAGCCAGTTACCATCCCTGCGTCACCTCACAACTGGTGACAGGATGAGCACAGAGGCACAGCAGGTAGTGCTGCTCACTCAGCGACTCGGATCCCATCCCGCCCGCTGACACTGTGTGTGCACGTGCATGGAGTCTGCGTGTACTCCCTGTAACAGAGTGTGACTCGTATAATTATGTGTGTAACTGTGTGTGTGTGTGTGAGTCTGTGTAACCGTATCTGTATGTATGTGTGTCTGTGTAGCTGTATGTGTGTGTGTGCCTGTGAAACTCTATTTGTAACTGTGTCTGTTTGTCTGTGTAACTGTATCCGAGAATCAGAACCAGGTTTATCATCTCCGGCATGTGACGTGAAATTTGTTAACTTAGCAGCGGCAGTCCAATTCAATACATAATCTAACAGAGAGGAAAAAAATAAATAGAATAAAACAATAATAAACAAACAAGTAAATCAATTACGTATATTGAATAGATTTTTTTAAATGTGCAAAAACAGAGATCTGTATAGTATATTAAAAAAAAATGAGGTAGTGTCCAAAGATTCAGTGTCCATTTAGGAATCGGTTGGCAGAGGGGAAGAAGCTGTTCCTGAATCACTGAGTGTGTACCTTCAGGCTTCTGTACCTCCTCCCTGATGGTAACAGTGAGAAAAGGACATGCCCTGGGTGCTAGGGAGCCTTCATAATGGACACTGCCTTTCTGAGACACCGCTCCCTGAAGATGTCCTGGGTACTTTGTAGGCTAGTGCCCAAGATGGAGCTGACTAGATTTACAACCCTCTGCAGCTTCTTTCGGTCCTGTGCAGTAGCCCCTCCACACCAGACAGTGATGCAGCCAGTCAGAATGCTCTCCACAGTACAACTATAGAAGTTTTTCAGTGTATTTGTTGACATGCTAAATCTCTTCAATCTCCTAATAAAGAATAGCCACTCTCCTGCCTTCTTTATAACTACATCGATACGTTGGGACCAGGTTAGATCCTCAGAGATCTTGACACTCAGGAACTTGAAGCTGCTCACTCTCTCCACTTCTGATCCCTCTGTGAGGATTGGTATGTGTTCCTTCGCCTTACGCTTCCTGAAGCCCACAATCAGCTCTTTCATCTTACTGACGTTGAATGCCAGGTTGTTGCTGTGGCACCACTCCACTAGTTGGCATATCTCAATCCTGTACGCCCTCTCGTCACCACCTGAGATTATACCAACAATGGTTGTATCATCAGCAAATTTATAGATGGTATTTGGGCTATGCCTAGCCACACAGTCATGGGTATAGAGAGAGTAGAGCAGTGGGCTAAGCACACACCCCTGAGGTGCACCAGTGTTGATCGTCAGCGAGGAGTTATCACCAACCTGCACAGATTGTGGTCTTCCGGTTAGGAAGTTGAGGATCCAATTGCAGAGGGAGGTACAGAGGCCCAGGTTCTGTAACTTCTCAATCAGGATTGTGGGAATGATGGTGTTAAATGCTGAGCTATAGACGATCAACAGTATCCTGACGTAGGTGTTCGTGTTGTCCAGGTGGTCTAAGGCCGTGTGGAGAGCCATTGAGATTGCGTCTGCTGTTGACCTATTGTGGCGATAGGCAAATTGCAATGGGTCCAGGTCCTTGCTGAGGCAGGAGTTCAGTCTAGTCATGACCAACCTCTCAAAGCATTTCATCACTGTAGATGTGAGTGCTACCGGGCGATAGTCATTAAGGCAGCCCACATTATTCTTCTTTGGCACTGGTATAATTGTTGCCTTTTTGAAGCAAGTGGGAACTTCCACCCGTAGCAGTGAGAGGTTGAAAATGTCCTTGAATATTTATGCTAGTTGGTTGGCACAGGTTTTCAAGCCTTTCCAGGTACTCCATCGGGACCTTCCGCCTTGCGAGGATTCACTCTCTTTACAGACAGCCTAACATCGGCCTCTGAGACACAGATCACAGAGTCATCAGATGCAGCAGGGATCTTCACAGCTGTAGTTTCAAAGCGTATGTAACTATATGTGTGTGTCTGGGTAACTGTGTCTGTAACTGTATGTGTGTGTGTCTGTTTGTGTATCTGTATCTGTTTGTAACTGTATGTGTGCATGTGTAACTGCATGTTTGTAATTGTGTACCTCTGTAACTTGGTGTGTGTGTGTATGTGTGTCTGTCTGTGTGTGCATGTGTGTGTCTGTGTGTGTGCGTTTGTGTGTGCATGTGCGTGTGTGTCTGTCTGTGTGTGTCTGTGTGTGTGCGTGTACGTGCGCGCGCGTGTGTGTCTGTGTGTGTGCATGTGTGCGTGTCTGTCTGTGTGTGTGTGAGTGTGTGTGCGCGCGCATGTGTGTGAGGGCATGTGTGTGCGTGTGCGTGCATGTGTATGCATGCATGTGCGTGTGTCTGTCTGTCTGTGCGTGTGCATGTGTGTGCGCGCGCGTGTCTGTGCGTCTGCGTGTGTGTGCATGTGTGTGTGAGTGTGTGTGCGTGCATGCGTGTGTGTGTGCATGTGCGTGTGTGCATGCGTGTGTCTGTGTATGTGCATGTGTGTGTGCGTATGTGTGCATGTGTGTGTGTCTGTCTGTGTGTGTGTACGTGTGTGTGTGCATGTGTGTGCGTGTGTGTGTGTCTGTGTGTGCATGTGTGTGTCTGTGTATGTGCGTGTGTGTGTGTGCGTATGTGTGCATTTGTGTGTGTGCGTGTCTGTCTGTGTGTGTGTACGTGTGTGTGCGTGTGTGTGCATGTGCGTGTGTGCGTGTCTGTGTACGTGTGTGTGTGTGCATGTGCGTGTGTGTGCGTGTGTGTGTGTGCGTGTCTGTCTGTGTGTGTGTACGTGTGTGTGCGTGTGCGTGTGCGTGTGCGTGCGTGTGTGTGCGCGCGTGTGTGTGTGTGCGCGTGTGTGTGTGTCTGTCCATGTGTGCTCATATGTGGAGACTACATTCTGCTTGGAGTTCCCCCAGATATTAATGGTCTTCCACTTGAATCGTTCTTTCTGTTTGGTTGCTTCTTAACCTGCTGAGTATTTGCAGCATTTTGTTCTTGTAACAGAATTAACATTTTAGATTGACGATTCGTCATCAGGACTGGGTTTGGTTGGTATCGGTTTAGCATTGTCACAGGTGCTGAGATAGAGTGAAAAGCTTTTGTCTGTGTGCCATTCAGGACAGATCAGTACATCAAGCTGGTACAAAGGGAAACAGAGTGCAGAATCAAATATGACAGTTACCGAGAGAGTGCAGTGCAGGCAGACAGACAAATAAAGTTCAAGGGCCACGATGGGATAGACAAGCGTTCACCTGTCAGCGTACGAGAGGTTTGGTCAAGAGTTTGAGAAGTGTGGATGAAGTTGCCCTTGAGCCTGGTATGAGCTTTCAGGCTTTTGTATCTCGTGCTGACTGGAGGGGAGAGAGAGAACGTCTGGAGCAGGAAGGGTTTTTGGTTGTGTTGGTTGTGTTACTGAAGTACAGATTGAGTCCATGGAGGGAGGCTGGCTTCCGTGACGTGCTGAGCTGGGTCTACAACCCTCTGCAGGTTCTGGTGATCGGGGTAGAGCAGTTGCCGTACCAATCTGTGATGCACCCGGATGGTAAAAATGTCCTCCCATTGCACGAGGACTAGAACAGAAAAGCAAGCATTTAATGCTGAGGCTTTATAGGGCATTGGTCAGACCACATGGAGTATTGTGAGCAGTTTCGGCCTCTTTTCTAAGATGTGCTTTCATTGAAGAGCGTCCCAAGGATCCGCAGAAGAATAATTCCAGAAATGAAAGGATTATTGTATGAGGAGCATTCGATGGCTCTTGGCCTCGAATCACTGGAACGGAGAAGAATGAGGAGAACTCTTAGATGGAGTGGATGTGGGAAGGATGATTCCAACAGGGCCCACAACCTCAGAACAGAGATGAGGCCAGAGGGTAGTGAATCAGCAGTGGGGGCCAAGCCACGGGGTATATTCAAACAAGAGGTTGAGAGACTTGTCAAAGATTCTAGGGAGAAGGCAGGAGAACAAACCCTGAGAGGGATAATGAATCAGCCATTATGAAACGCTGGACCAGATTCAAAGGGCCCAATGGCCTACTCCTGACACTGAGAGAAAAAATCTGGAGAATTACCCTAAGTGGCCATACTGTCCATATCTGAGCAATTATCCTCTCAGTGTCCATTCTGTCCATTTCATGGGATTTACCCTCAGTGTTTAGTCTATCCAGCTTTGGGAAATTACCCTTTCAGTGTCGATTCTGTCCAATTCTGGGGAATTACCCTTTCAGTGTCGATTCTGTCCAATTCTGGGGAATTACTCTCTCAGTGTCTACCTTCTGTACTCTCACAGCCTACCTTCTGTGTCTAATCTGTCCAGGTCTGGGGATTTACCCTCTCAGTGTCCATTCTGTCCAGTTCTGGGGATTTACCCTCTCAGTGTCCACTCTCAAGTCAAGTCATGTCAAGTCAAGTCAACATTTATTGTCATTTCGACCATAACTGCTGATACAGTGCATTGTCAACATGAGACAATGTTTTTCAGGACCATGGTTTACATGACACAGTACAAAAAACTAGACTGAACTACGTAATAAAAGAACACAGAGAAAGCTACACTAGACTACAGACCTACCCAGGACTGCATAAAGTGCACAAAAACAGTGTAGGCATTACAATAAATAATAAACAGGACAATAGGGCAAGGTGTCAGTCCAGGCTTCGGGTATTGAGGAGTCTGATAGCTTGGGGGAAGAAACTGTTACATAGTCTGGCTGTGAGAGCCCGAATGCTTCGGAGCCTTTTCCCAGACGGCAGGAGGGAGAAGAGATTGTATGAGGGGTGCGTGGAGTCCTTCATAATGTTGTTTCCTTTGCGGATGTAGCGTGTAGTGTAAATGTCCATGATGGCGGGAAGAGAGACCCCGATGATCTTCTCAGCTGACCTCACTATCCGCTGCAGGGTCTTGCGATCCGAGATGGTGCAATTTCCGAACCAGGCAGTGATGCAGTTGCTCAGGATGCTCTCAATACAACCCCTGTAGTATGTGATGAGGATGGAGGGGTGGGAGATGGACTTTCCTCAGCCTTCGCAGAAAGTAGAGACGCTGCTGGGCTTTCTTTGCCATGGAGCTGGTGTTGAGGGACCAGGTGAGATTCTCCGTCAGGTGAACACCAAGAAATCTGGTGCTCTTTACGATCACTACCGAGGAGCCGTCAATGTTCAACGGGGAGTGGTCACTCCGTGCCCTCCTGAAGTCAACAACCATCTCTTTTGTTTTGTTCACATTAAGAGACAGGTTGTTGGCTCTTCACCAGTCTGTTAGCTGCTGCACCTCCTCTCTGTAAGCTGACTCATCATTCTTGCTGATGAGACCCACCACGGTTGTGTCATCGGTGAACTTGATGATATGGTTTGAGCTGTGTGTTGCAGCACAGTCGTGGGTCAGCAGAATGAACAGCAGTGGACTGAGCACGCAGCTCTGGGGGGCCCCCGTGCTCAGTGTGATGGTGTTGGAGATGTTGCTCCCGATCCGGACTGACTGAGATCTCCCAGTCAGGAAGTCTAGGATCTCTGAACTCTGTCCAGTTCTGTAGAATTGCCCTCTCAGTGTCCACTCTGTCCAGTTCTGTAGAATTGCCCTCTCAGTGTCCACTCTGTCCAGTTCTGGAGCATTGCCCTCTCAGTGTCCATTCTGTCCACATTTGGAATATTACCCTCTGTGTCCATTCTGTCCAGTTCTGTAGAATTACCCTCTCTGTGTCCATTCTGTCCAGTTCTGTAGAATTACCCTCTCTGTGTCCATTCTGTCCAGTTCTGTAGAATTACCCTCTCTGTGTCCATTCTGGCCAGTTCTGTAGAATTACCCTCTCTGTGTCCATTCTGTCAAGTTCTGTAGAATTACCCTCTCTGTGTCCATTCTGTCCAGTTCTGTAGAATTACCCTCTCAGTGTCCACTCTGTCCAGTTCTGTAGAATTACCCTCTCTGTATCCATTCTGTCAAGTTCTGTAGAATTACCCTCTCTGTGTCCATTCTGTCAAGTTCTGTAGAATTACCCTCTCTGTGTCCATTCTGTCAAGTTCTGTAGAATTACCCTCTCTGTGTCCATTCTGTCCAGTTCTGTAGAATTACCCTCTCAGTGTCCACTCTGTCCAGTTCTGTAGAATTACCCTCTCTGTATCCATTCTGTCAAGTTCTGTAGAATTACCCTCTCTGTGTCCATTCTGTCAAGTTCTGTAGAATTACCCTCTCTGTGTCCATTCTGTCAAGTTCTGTAGAATTACCCTCTCTGTGTCCATTCTGTCAAGTTCTGTAGAATTACCCTCTCTGTGTCCATTCTGTCCAGTTCTGTAGAATTACCCTCTCAGTGTCCACTCTGTCCAGTTCTAGGAAATTACCCTTTCAGTGACGATTCTGTCCACTTCTAGGGAATTACTCTCTCAGTGTCTACCTTCTGTACTCTCACAGCCTACCTTCTGTGTCTAAACTGTCCAGTTCTGGGGATTTACCCTCTCAGTGTCCATTCTGTCCAGTTCTGGGGATTTACCCTCTCAGTGTCCACTCTCAAGTCAAGTCATGTCAAGTCAAGTCAAGTCAACATTTATTGTCATTTCGACCATAACTGCTGATACAGTGCATTGTCAACATGAGACAATGTTTTTCAGGACCATGGTTTACATGACACAGTACAAAAAACTAGACTGAACTACGTAATAAAAGAACACAGAGAAAGCTACACTAGACTACAGACCTACACTGGACTGCATAAAGTGCACAAAACAGTACCGGCATTACAATAAATAATAAACAGGACAATAGGGCAGTAAGGTGTCAGTCCAGGCTCTGGGTATTGAGGAGTCTGATAGCTTTGGGGAAGAAACTGTTACATAGTCTGGTCGTGAGAGCCCGAATGCTTCGGAGCCTTTTCCCAGACGGCAGGAGGGAGAAGAGTTTGTATGAGGGGTGCGTGGGGTCCTTCATAATGTTGTTTCCTTTGCGGATGCAGCGTGTAGTGTAAATGTCCGTGATGGCGGGAAGAGAGACCCCGATGATCTTCTCAGCTGACCTCACTATCCGCTGCAGGGTCTTGCGATCCGAGATGGTGCAATTTCTAAACCAGGCAGTGATGCAGCTGCTCAGGATGCTCTCAATACAACCCCTGTAGAATGTGATGAGGATGGGGGGTGGGAGATGGACTTTCCTCAGCCTTCGCAGAAAGTAGAGACGCTGCTGGGCTTTCTTTGCTATGGAGCTGGTGTTGAGGGACCAGGTGAGATTCTCCGTCAGGTGAACACCAAGAAATTTGGTGCTCTTTACGATCACTACCGAGGAGCCGTCGATGTTCAGCGGGGAGTAATCGCTCCGTGCCCTCCTGAAGTCAACAACCATCTCTTTTGTTTTGTTCACATTCAGAGACAGGTTGTTGGCTCTGCACCAGTCCGTTAGCCGCTGCACCTCCTCTCTGTAAGCTGACTCGTTGTTCTTGCTGATGAGACCCAGAACGGTGGTGTCATCGGCGAACTTGATGATATGGTTCGAGCTGTGTTGCAGCACAGTCGTGGGTCAGCAGAATGAACAGCAGTGGACTGAGCACACAGCTCTGGGGGGCCCCCGTGCTCAGTGTGATGGTGTTGGAGATGCTGCTCCTGATCCAGACTGACTAAGGTCTCCCAGTCAGGAAGTCTAGGATCTCTGAACTCTGTCCAGTTCTAGATAATTGCCCTCTCAGTGTCCACTCTGTCCAGTTCTGGATAATTGCCCTCTCAGTGCCCACTCTGTCCAGTTTTGCAGCATTGCCCTCTCAGTGTCCACTCTGTCCAGTTCTGTAGAATTGCCCTCTCAGTGTACACTCTGTCCAGTTCTGCAGCATTGCCCTCTCAGTGTCCACTCTGTCCAGTTCTGCAGCATTGCCCTCTCAGTGTCCACTCTGTCCAGTTCTGCAGCATTGCCCTCTCAGTGTCCACTCTGTCCAGTTCTGTAGAATTGCCCTCTCAGTGTCCACTCTGTCCTGTTCTGGAGCATTGCCCTCTCAGTGTCCACTCTGTCCAGTTCTGCAGCATTGCCCTCTCAGTGTCCACTCTGTTCAGTTCTGTAGAATTGCCCTCTCAGTGTCCACTCTGTCCAGTTTTGCAGCATTGCCCTCTCAGTGTCCACTCTGTCCAGTTCTGTAGAATTGCCCTCTCAGTGTCCACTCTGTCCAGTTCTGCAGCATTGCCCTCTCAGTGTCCACTCTGTCCAGTTCTGCAGCATTGCCCTCTCAGTGTCCACTCTGTCCAGTTCTGCAGCATTGCCCTCTCAGTGTCCACTCTGTCCAGTTCTGTAGAATTGCCCTCTCAGTGTCCACTCTGTCCAGTTCTGCAGCATTGCCCTCTCAGTGTCCACTCTGTCCAGTTCTGCAGCATTGCCCTCTCAGTGTCCTTTTTGTCCAGTTCTGGAGAATTGCCCTCTCATTATCCAATCTGTCTAGTTCTGGAGCATTGCCCTGTCAGTGTCCATTCTGTCCGGTGCTGGGGAATTAGCATCTTAGTATCCATTCTATCCATTTCTGGGGATTCACTCTCTTTGTCCATTCTGTCCACATTTGGTATATTACCCTCTGTGTCCATTCTGTCCAGTTCTAGGAAATTACCCTTTCAGTGTTGATTCTGTCCACTTCTAGGGAATTACTCTCTCAGTGTCCAATTTGTCAAGTCCACTCAGAACCCTCAAAAGAGATCTCTGCTTGTTCTTCCTGACCTCGGAAACTAACCTTCACAAGGGATTTCAGAATGGCATAGAGCATCTCCAGACACACCGTTGTAGATAACCCAACATCCCTGACGACACACGGGTCCTGTCGAGACACCGACCCTGGATCCGCCCGACTCCAGAGACAGGGGATCATAGACTTCCGACTCCAAGACAGACCTTTCCACAGACCATGAACACTTTGGCACAATTTATCTTGGTACTTTTATACTGACTTTTGTCATAGTATTCTTGCTGCAAAATAGAATTCACTATGTTTATATGACTCTGAAATGAATGTACGATCTATGTGACTCTGAAGTGGATCATACGGCCCGTGTTTCTCTGAAATGGGTAATTCTCTGAATCCTGTGTACTGTCCAATTCCGGGGAATTACCCTCTCAGTGTCCTTAGAAGGTTGGCGTCATTCAATGTCTGTGGTGAGATGCTGAAGATGTTCTATAGGTCAGTTGTGGAGAGCGTCCTCTGCTTTGTGGTGGCGTGTTGGGGAGGAAGCATTAAGAAGAGGGACGCCTCACGTCTTAATAAGCTGGTAAGGAAGGCGGGCTCTGTCGTGGGCAAAGTACTGGAGAGTTTAACATCGGTAGCTGAGCGAAGGGCGCTGAGTAGGCTACGGTCAATTATGGAAAACTCTGAACATCCTCTACATAGCACCATCCAGAGACAGAGAAGCAGTTTCAGCGACAGGTTACTATCGATGCAATGCTCCTCAGACAGGATGAAGAGGTCAATACTCCCCAATGCCATTAGGCTTTACAATTCAACCGCCAGGACTTAAGAACTTTTTAAAAGCTATTATTAATGCTTTTTGAGATAGTGATTTAGATGCATATCATATTTTTTACTGAGTTAAGTATTGTATGTAATTAGTTTTGCTACAAGAAGTGTATGGGACATTGGAAAAAAGTTGAATTTCCCCATGGGGATGAATAAAGTATCTATCTATCATTCTGTCCACTTCTAGGGAATTACTCTCTCAGTGTTTACCTTCTGTACTCTCACAGACTACCTTCTGTGTCTAATCAGTCCAGTGCTGGAGAATTGCCCTGTCAGTGTCCACTCTGCCCAGTTCTGCAAATTTACACTCTCAATAGCCATTCTGCACATTTCTGGGGATTACCCTCTTAGTGTCCACTCTCTCCAGTTCTGGAGATTTACTCTCTATGTCCATTCTGTCCACCTGTGGGCAATTACCCTCTGTGTCCACTCTGTCCAGTTCTGGGGAATTACCCCTTTAGTGGCCATTCTGTCCAGTTCTGGGACATACCCTCAGTATCCTTTCCGTCCAGTTCTGGGGAATTTACCTCTGTGTGTCCACTCTGTCCAATTCTGGGTAAATGCCCTCAGTGCCCATTCTGTCCAATTCTAGGGAATTACCCGCTCAGTGTCCATTCTGTCCAGATCTGGTGGAATTACCCTCTTAGTGTTCATTCTGTCCAGTTCTGGGGATTTACCCTCTTGGTGTCCATTCTGTCCAGTTTTGAGGAATTACCTTCACAGTGTCCATTCTGTCCATTTCTGGGGATTCTCTCTCTGTGTCTATTCTGTCCACATTTGGAATATTACCCTCAGTGTCCACTCAGTCCAGTTCTGTAGAATTACCCGCTCAGTGTCCATTCTGTTTATATCTGGGGAATTACCCTCTCAGTGTCCAATTTGTCAAGTCCACTCAGAACCCTCAAAAGAGATCTCTGCTTGTTCTTCCTGACCTCGGAAACCAACCTTCACAAGGGATTTCAGAATGGCATAGAGCATCTCCAGACACACCGTTGTAGATAACCCAACATCCCTGACGACACACAGGTCCTGTCGAGACACCAACCCTGGATCCACCCGACTCCAGAGACAGGGGATCATAGACTTCTGACTCCAAGACAGACTTCTCCACAGACCATGAACACTTTGGCACAATTTATCTTGGTACTTTATACTGACTTTTGTCATAGTATTCTTGCTGCAAAATAGAATTCACTATGTTTATATTTCTCTGAAATGAATGCACGGTCTATGTTTCTCTGAAATGGATCATAGAGTCCATGTTTCTCTGAAATGGATCGTACGGTCCATGTCACTCTGAATCTTGTTCACAGTCTACATGACTGTGAATCTCAGATGGTGTAGGGTCTCAGCCTCCAAAATGCAGTGTGATGTCATTCTGGCTTTTCGCTCCTTCACTCCTACCCTCCCTCTCTCTTCCTATCATCTCCATCCCCTTTGGCTCCCTCTCTCACTCACTCTCCCCCATCATCCTGCCCTTGTCCCTCATCCCTCCAGCCCATCTTCCTTCACTCCCTTTCATCCTTTGTTTCCCCAATCCCTCCTTCTCCCTCCATCATCCTCGATCTCCCCCTCCGTCTTCCCTCTCCCCTAAATACACCCTCCTCCTCCCTCTGTCCTATCTCCCCCTCCCTCATACTTCTACCCATCTCCCCCCTCTTCATCTCCCCTATCTCCTCCCTCCCTGTTCCCCAATCCTCTCCCCTATCTCCCACCTCCATCACCCCCTCCCCACTAGCTCCTCCTTCTTGCTCCACTATCTTCTCCTCCTTTCCCCCTCCCCTCCCTCCCTTTTCCTATTTCCCCATCCCCTAACCTTTCTGTCTTCCCTCTCCCCATAATCTCCATTTCCCCTCACCCCTTCCTCTTACCCCCTCATTCCCTGCCTCTCCTCTTTCCTCCCTATCTCTCTATCTCCCCATCTCACACCCATCCCCTCCCTCCTTCCTCCCTCTCCCCTCCCCCTCTACCTCTCCCAAACTTCATGTCACCCTCTCTCCCCTATCTCACACCCTCCCTCACCCCTTCCCTTCCTCCTTCTCCCTTCCCTCTCCTTTCCTATCCCCTCACCCACTCCTTGCCCTCTCTCCCTCCACCCCTCCCTTTCTCTCTCCTTCTCCCTCTCCATCTCCCCTCCCTCCCTCACCCCATCTTCCTTCCTCTCCCCTTACCTCCCCTTCCCACTCTCATTCACCCTCCCTCCCTCCTTACCTCCCTTCCTTCCTCTGCCCTTCCCTCACTTGTTTCCCCTCTCCCCTGCCCTCACCCTTTCCCTTCCTTCTTCTTCCCCTCTCCCCTCCCTAATTTCTCTCTCTACCCTCCTTCTCCCTTGCCTCCCTGCTACCTTCCCCCTCTCTCATTTTCCTTTCCCACTCTCCCTCCCTCTCACCCTCCTTCCCTTTCCCCTCCCTCCCTCCTTCTCTTGCCTCCCTCCTTCCCCTTTCCTTCCTCCCTTTCTCCCCTTCCTCCTTCTCTCCCCTCACCACCCCTCCTCCCTCCCTTTTACCCCTACCCTTCCCTCCTACCTTACCCCATCCCTTCCCCTCCCTGCTTCCTACCCCATCCTTACCTCTACTCCTTCCCCCTCCCTCCCACCTTACCTCCTATCCCCTTCCCTCCTTACCCCTACCCCCTTCCCCTCTTACCCCACCCCATACACCCTTCCTCTTTACCCCCACCCCTACCCGCTCCCACCTTACCCCCACCCCTACCCGCTCCCACCTTACCCCCACCCCTAACCCCTCCCACCTCCTAACCCCATCCCCTCCCTCCCTCCCTCCCTACCCTCCCTCCCTCCCTCCCTCCCTACCCTCCCTCCCTCCCTCCCTCCCTCCCTACCCTCCCTACCCCTTAACCCCCTGACTCCTTACCCCACTCCCTCCTTACCCCTACCCCTTCCCACGTCCCTACCTCTCTCCCCCTTTCCCCTAGCCCCTCACCCCTACTTCTCTCTCCCTCTCCCCAATCCCTTCCCCTCTCTTTCCCTCTTTCTCTTTCTCTCGTGACCTTGACCACTTGACGTATCTTGAGTTTCGTTTCGACTCCCGTCAATGTCTCCGCCCGTCGCTCCCTGTCGCCGATTGGCTGCGCATAACGTCGGTCAGCCGGGCACTGCCAATTCGACTGCCTCTGTCTGCGCCGTCCCGCCCCCATAGCCTACGCTATTAAATCAGCCGGAGCCGGGAGCAGGCGGTACCACCGCCGGGATCCGAGCCGGAGTCGTTGCTGTCACACGTCGACAGTCGCTGCTTGCAACACGTCCCAGGTGAGGCCTCCTGCCGCCGGCCTGTGCGTGGTTCCGAGCGCTCCTGGGTGCTGCAGTGAGCTGGGTTCCCGGGCAGAGGCATCAATCCCCAGGTCTGGGCGTGACCCAGGTGGGGTGCGTGGGTGCCCGAACTGGAGAGGGTGGGGGTGGCGCTGGTGTTGCGGTTTGCAGGTCGTGGCTGAAGTGTCGACATGCTGGGGTTCGGTGGGTGTGTGTAAAGGGGCATTGGGGTTCACTGGGGCTGGAGGGTTGAAGTGTCAGTGGGGTCAGTTGAGAGCAGCCGGTAGTCCGTGCGGTTTGGCAGTGCTGACATCGTCAGCCCAGGTTTGGGGTGGCTCAGGTCGATGAGACAGGGACTGTGGTATGTAGTGGGGTTACTGTGGCAAGAGATTGGTGAAGAGGTGGAGTAAGCGTAGGAGTCTGCAGTTACTAGAGGTTTGTAGATAGTGTGGAGTGATAACGGGGGCTGGATATCCCTGGGTTTACTGGGACACCGGGATTAGGGTGTGAATGGATACAGGAGTTGTGGGGATAGTGTACGGGGTGGGTGAGGTGTTGGGGGGGGTTGTCACTGATGTACTATAGGGGGAGTAGATCCTGAGGGAGTGAGTGGGGTTTATGAATGGAAGGCTGTTTGAAGTGGAGCACTGAATGGCCCTGCTAAACTCTAGCTGAGGGCTCCACCCTGTCCTGTGTTAGAATTATCTGACAAACTTAGTGCTTGTGTCTTTCTCTGGTCTATCACTATTGCCTGTAGGGTATGCCCCAGTTACCCCTGCAGCTTCCTGGCTGTGGATGAATGGTGTCTCCCACATTTGTACCCCGACCCCACCCATACCCACCCCTCCTGATGCTCTCTTGTTCCATATCGCTGTGCTTCCCAAGTTAACCCTTGCCTCACGTGAAGGGCTGGAGGAACTCGGGAGACTGACTGAGATGTTGCCTCTTCATTTCCCTCCACAGATGCTGCCTGACTTGCTGACTTCCTGCAGCATTTTGTGTGTGTCGCTCTGAGTTCTGCAGAGTCTCGTGCCTTGAGCACCCTTCGTTAGCCCGCTTTTCTTTAAAATGTAATGTGATCCCCTTTCTGTGTACGAGTGATTTCCCTCTGTCTATGCCAGCTACCTCGCTCAATGTGTGCTCCTTCTCCTGCTTTGAGTTTGCACTCATTGGGGAGGGAACGAACAGGGAATCTTATTAATTATTTGGATATTTACAGCATGATTATTGACCCTTACAGTACTACAAGCCCAATTACACTTGTGACCAATTAACCTACGAGCCCTTTGGACTGTGGGGGGTGGGGGGGGGGGGGAAGAGTGGCTGAAGGGAAAACCACACGGTCACAGGGAGAAAGTACAAACTCCTTACAGACAGTGGCAGGAGTTGAGCCTGGGTCCCTGACACTGTAAAGTGCTGTGCTAACCACTAAGCTGTTGTGCCTAGGAACCAGTGGGTCAGGCAGGAAGATAAACGGTTAATGTTTCTGGGACCCTTCACCCAAGCTCTATGTGCGGGGTGGGGCTGTATGTGGATTACATATTGAAGCTCTTGTCTTCCACTCTTAATTGTCAGCTCTCTGTAAAATATTTCTCACCCCCCCCCCCCACCTTTCATAGACACAAAATTCTACAGGTGCTGGAAATCCAGAGCAACACACAAAGTGATGGAGGAACTCAGCAGGTCAGGCATCTATGGAGAGGAACAGTTGACATTCTGGGCCAAGACCTCTATTGCTGGGGGTGGGGGGGGGGGGGGGAAAGAACCTCCCTGGTGATCTGGGTCCCAGCATTTTACCCCAACACCAGCTGTTTCTGGGGTCCTGCTGTTCACAGAAAGGCTGCCTCATGGCTAGAGTGATTGGGTGCAGGTCTGAGGGGATCATTTGGCCCACTGGCATTGACGGACTAGGGAGTTGGTCTTGGATTGCCTTGTTTTTGATGTGCATCTTTTCACTCCGCTCCTCCCCCGCCAGCTCGTGCCACGATGCAGACCCCAGGTCAGAAGCGGCTCAACCGCTCGAACGCCTCCACCCCAATGAGCCCCACCAAGATCAGCCGCCTCCAGGAGAAGGAAGAGCTGCAGAACCTCAACGACCGGCTGGCCGTCTACATTGACAAGGTGCGCTCGCTGGAGCTGGAGAATGCTGGCCTGCGGCTCCGCATCACTGAGTCCGAGACCACCACCAGCCGGGAGGTGAAAAACATCAAAGCCATGTTTGAGACTGAGCTTGCCGACGCCCGGAAGACGCTCGACAACGTGGCCAAGGAGAAGGCCCGGCTGCAACTAGAGCTCGGCAAAATCCGCGAGGAGCACAATGAGCTCAAGAGCCGGTAGGTGCTGTTCTGGTCATCTCGTCCCACCCTCTGACTTGCAGCCAGTCAAACGTGATGTTGGCATTCACATCAAAGTGTAGCGTATCAGAATTTAATGTTGAGGCTTTAAGGTGTCATTCAGACTGCACTTGTCAACAGGTTTGAGCCAGGAAGGATGTGCTGGTTTGGGAGAGGGTCCAGAGGAAGTTTGAGAATGAAAGGGTTAATGTATGAGGGGCATTTGATGGCTCTGGGACTGTCCTTGCTGGAGTTTAGGAAAATGAGGGGAGATCTCATTGAAACCTTTTGAATATGAAAAGGACTAGACAGTGGATGAGGAGAAGAGTGGGAGAGCCTAGGATCAGAGGGCACAGCCTCAGAATATAAAGGTGTCCCTTTAGAACAATGAGGAATTTCTACCCCCAGAGAGTGGCAGATCTGTGGATACATTGCCACAGGTGACACTGGAGGTCACCATTTGGTGTAGTTAAAACAGATTGATAGGTTCTTGATTAGTAAGGATGTCAAATTTACAGAGGGATGAGTGAAAACAAACCGACCATGATGGAGCAGACTCAACAGGTCAAGTGGCCCAATGTGGTCTCGTCCTGCGTTGCATTGACCTTCCAAGTCAATTCTTTCAATTCCCTCTGATCCGGTCCTCTGCTTTTGTACCTTCGTGTATTTTTTTGATTCTCTCCTCGTTTTCCCCACCTTACTCCAGAAAGGAGCAAAAATAAAATGGACCAGCTGAAGGGCTCAGTGAGCCGAGTGTCAGGTCTCAATGTCTCCTGTTGCTTGGGAGGGGTTTGGGGTACAATCGTTACCTTTTGTTATGCTGCAGACTAGCTTCCCTTTCAGCGAGGACGTGCCACCACTGAGGGCTTGTCTCCTTCTGTCAGTGATTCTGCCTCGGGGCGGTGGAGAAATCATTACAGGAAGTTGCAGACTACCCATACAGAACATGTTGCTTCTCCAACCTGAGCTTGGCATCGTCGTGGCAGTAGAGGAGGGCTTAGGCTTGTGTTGGAATGGGGGGGTCGAATTGGAGTGGGTGGCTACCGTGATTCCTGTTTCTGTGGCAGGCAGAGCAAAGGCACTTGATGTACGCGTTCTCACTGATGTGGAGAAGGGAGCACAGGATACACGGATCTCCCAACCAACTTGTTGATACCCCCGCATCAAATCCCTCCAACTTTTCAATTCTCATGCCAAGGCATCACTTGAATCCGTGTGATTCCGGTCTCCCTGATGTCTCGTGTTGTCGTCACTCTGCTTGGGCCTGAGCGTCAGAACTCCCTGTCAGCCCCCACTCCGGGCCCAGGAGCCCACGCTTGTGTAAGTGTGGGTTCCACCTGGGGCAATGTGGGAGTGACCTCTCTGCTTGTACCAGGCCTGGAATGTGGCTGCAGAGTGCTCATGGAGAATCTCAGTGTGAGGTGTGGACAAATAGGCCCAGCAAGTGGCTAGTACAGAGGGCTGAATGGACTCCGACTGTCTGGGATCTGCTGTTTCTGAGTTACTCGAGTCCTCTGAAGTTGGGACTTGTCATTGAAATTTTATTTAGAGATGCAGCACAGTAACTGGCCCTTCAACCCAATAAACCTATGCTACCCCCATTTCACCCATGTGACCAGTTAGCCTACGATCTTGTTGGTCTGAGAGATGTGGGAGGAAACCCTTGCCATAGGTTACAAACGCCTTAGACAGTGGCAGGATTCGAGCCCGAGCCACTGGCACTGTAATGGTGTCATGCTAACTGCCGTATTATCATGCTGTCCCACTTCAACTTTAAAACATCTTACCACATTCAGTGTGGTAACGAAAACAGCCCTGAGAATAACACACTATCTTGTACAACCTCTTGCAGGCTCTTGTGTATTATGTCTGCAGTGACCCTTCCATGGAGCCCCCCCAATCCCTCCACACGTCATCAGTTCAGTGTGGTTGTAGTTTCACACTGAGGCTGACACAATGTCCGCATTCACTTTGGGAGGACTGGGAATAAAAGGGATGTAATGTTGAAGCTTTATGGCACCGGTCAGACTGCACTTTGTATCAGGAGCCGTTTTGGGCCCCTGATCTAAGATAAGATGTGCTGGTTTTGTGGATGCTCCAGAGGAGGTACCTGAGATTGATACCAGGAATGAAAGGGTTAGGGTATGAGGAGCACTTGATGGCTCTGGGTGTATACTCAGGGGTTTAGAAGAATGGGGGGCGTGGATCTCATTTGAAACTTATTGAAAGTGGATGTGGAGAGGATAGTGGGAGAGTCTAGGGCCAGAGGACATGGCCTCAATACAAAGATATCCCTTTAGAACTGACGAGGAGGAATGTCTTTAGCCAGAGGGTGGTGACTCATGGAATTCATTGCCACTGGCAGCTGTGGAGGCTGTCACTGGGTATATTTAAAGTGGCTGGTGGGTTCTTGATTAGTAACTGCATAAAATCTTACAGGTGGCTGGGGTTGAGAGGGTTAATAAATCAGACAGAAGACTGGATGGGCCAAATGCTCTAGTTCTGCTCCTATGTCAGTAGTCCCAACCCTCTTATGCCACAGACACCGACCAATAACCAGCTTGGGACCTGTTGTCTTGTGGCACCCTGCTTGCTGTGGGGAATGCAAGGCTCGGCCTGGCTGTCAATGGGTGTGGCCCTCAAAAACTGAATGACTACCAGGCGAAACGTCACTAAATGGTGTGATAATCTGAGGAGCGAGGGCGGCGTCAACTGGTGCTTTGTTCTGTCGGTTTGACGGATTTAAACTGAGAAGGAAACACCCATGGCACTTTCCATGAATGTTGTCAAAATCTATTCCAGGACACGTCATTGGAGCATGAGATTCTGCAGATACTGGAAATACAGTAACACATGCTGGAGGAACTCAGCAGGTCGAGGATAATAAACAGTCAATATTCTCAGGCTACCATCTCTCATCCTGAAGTGCCTCGGCCTGAAATGTTGACTGTCTGTTCCTTTCCACAGATGCTGCCTGGCCTGAGTTCTTCCAGCCTTTTGTCTGTCATTTAGGAGATGATTGACTGATTACAAGTGTTTCTCTTTTAAAGCCAGTTTGTCTCAGGTGTGTGTATGGGAGAGGGTGTTTATTTTGAAGCTCATGTTCAGGGATTTGAGATGGGGTCGAAAGGAGAACAATCAGGGATGTCCCGCAGTCTCTGTAGGGTGGCTCCCAAGCACGCCTGTCTCTGAAACCAAGCCAGCATGAGGAAGGGAAGTGGCTGGCTTTCTCTACCATATTGTCATTGGCATAGAGGCTGTGTGCATTTCTCGTCGCCACACTGTAGGAAGGAGGTGACTGCAGAGGGGATTCCCTAGGATGGAGGGTGTCAGTTACAGGGAGAGGCTGGGTGTGTACCCTGTGGTACATGATGAAAGCTTTTGGAATAGTGTGAGTTTAGTTAGAAGGAAACTTTTTTTTCATGTCCCTGTGGCAAGGTGTTTAAATGTAGATGGAGGGAATCTGAGGAGGATTTTGTTTCCCATCGGTTGGGGGGGGGGGGGGAGAGTAAATGTAACTTGAATCATGAGCACACTGCCTGAAGGAGTATTGGAGGCAGATTCTCAGCACATTGTAGTGGTTATCTGAATGAGTACTTGAATGATTAAAGATTAGCTGCATTTGTCACATACAGCAAAGGATATCAAACATTTGCATCAACTCAGTGAGGATTGTGCTGGGTAAGTGTCACCGCACTTCCTCCACCTCTGACCACAACCTGTGGGAGAAGCTGGAGCTCCTGGGGGAAATCCCCCACAGATGTGGGGAGAAAGTATAAACTCCTCTGGGATTCTAGTTGAATCTTGCAACCTGCACCGCAAAGTGATTCATCCAAGTGCTGGGAATGTGATTGGTACAGATGGGGTCAGCGGGAACACGGTGGGATGAAGAGCTGTTTTCCTAAGGTGTGGTCTTAACACTGCAGCACAGGAATAGCCCGTTGTCTGTTCAGAACCATTAATCTGCCTAGTCCCATCAACCTGGACCATAGCCCTCCCATCCAATTTCTCTTAAATATTGGTCCACCACTTGCCCTGGCAGCTCATTTCACACTCTCACCACCCTCCAAGAGAAAATCCCCCTTGTGTTCCCCTTAAATATTTCACCTTTCACCCTTAACCCAGCCCTCTAGTAGTCTTGTGCGATCTGTGGGGGCAACTGCTTGCATTTACCCTGTCTACACACCATGTAATTTTGTGTCCCTCCTATCAATCTTCTGTGTTCTAGGGAATAGCCTTGTCAACCTTTCCTGACAAATCTCATTCTTTCTCCAGAGTACTGGGGTTTCCTGTTGCCTCCTCCACCCCCCTAGAGTGGAACCTGGGCTTCAGAGTTCACTCTCTGGCCCCTTTCTTGGAAATGCCTCTTGTCAATGAGCCTTTGGTTGCCCGTTCCATGCATGATTCCATTCTCCAAGGGTTTTCAGTAGAGAGCAGCTGCCCAGAACCCTCATTCTGAAGGTTTGGAAGAACATGACGGTTGAACAGTTCCCTAGTAAACTGAGGTGAGCTCTTTGCTCTCCCAGTCTACCTAACTGTGACCGTCGCACCTTGTTTGTCTGCACCGCACTTAACTATAGCTCATCGTTGGTTTTACTTTCCCTTTTGCATGACCTTGATGAACTGATCTAGTGTAACAATGACGGTAAGTTCAGTGTTTGATTCCCACTGCTGTTTGTATGTTCTCCCCGTGACCATGTGGGTTTCCTCCCACATTCCAAAGACCAGCTTTCAGGGTTGGTGGGTTGTGGGCAAGCTGTGCTGGCAGGTGTGTGGCAATGTTTGAGCTGGCCAGCACGCTCCTCACTCATTCGATGCAAACGATGCATTTCAGTGTGAATTTTGATGTACGTGTGACAAATAAAGTAATATTTAAAATGTTTGCCTGTATGGATGTAACTTGCTGGTACCTTGCCACAAGTGACAAGATAAACCAATCACAAACGAGAGAAAGCCTGCAGACGCTGGAAATCTGGGCAACACGAAATGCTGGAGGGACTCAGCAGACCGGCCGGGTAGGGAGTGAGGAGAGTACAGTTGGTGTTTTGGGTTGAAACCTTTTGGCAGGACTCCAGTGGGTCAGCCCTCTTGCCAATCCCACATTTCTTGCATACAGGAATTTTCCAATCCTCAAATCACTTCTGCGGCACAGAGGGTAGAGCCATGGGCTCTCGGCTCCAGAGACCCTGACCTCCAGACCCTGTGTGTGCTGATTCCCAGTCTTCCCCAGTTCCCTCCGCATCCAGTGAGGTATGGGGCTGCTGTAAATTGCCCTCCTACTGTGTTGGTTGGGGGGTGGGGGTGTGTGTGTGTGGGGGGGAACTAAACTATAAGGAAATGAGAATTGTTGGAATGAGACCGATTTAAGGACCCCACCACCCAGGATATGCCCTCTTCTCGATTTTACCTTCATAGAGAAGGTTCAGGGGCCTGAAGAGGTTCCAGACCAGCATCTTCCCCTTTGGATTTCTGGATGAATAATAAATCCATGGACTACCGGACTATTTATTTGGTTTATATATTTGTTTATTGCACTGTACTGCTGTCATAAAACAGATTCCCGACATTTGTCACTGATTATTAACCTGACTCCGATTAAATTAGCTTGTAATAAGGAAGCGTTGTTATTTGCGCTATAATAGCTGGGTGTGTCATTTTCACTGGGTGGGGACCTTGAATTTACCCTGAACACAGTTCGTCCCGTATTCAGCAGCTGATAACCTTTTCAAAAAATTTTAAAACAAAACAAGGCCTTTCATTTGTTGAGGATCTCGGCAGACTCAGTGAAGTCGGTTGTAGGAGGAGCTGTTCTATTCTCCCTCTCCGGGACAGTAACGCGCGTTGAAATCCCGTTGACTTGTAACACCCTCGCCTCGCCCTGTTCCTGAACAATTTCTTCATTCACGTCCCCAGCCCACTATGTAAATACGGCAGGATCCACTCATTTAAACTGCCCTGCATACAGCCTCGCTCAGATTCTGGGCAGTTCTTACTGGGGGGGGGGGGGGGCGTCTCTTGTGGAGGAAGGGAACAATAATTAATCTTGTTGAGTGTCAGCAAGGGGAGTTTGCTGTGCAACCTCCGTTCTCGACTGCAAACATCGAAACTCTTGCCAATATTTGGGGTAATAATTAATACAAGGGAAAGGGCCTTATTGATGTGACTGTTGGTCAACACCGATTGGCTTAATTGAATATTCAAACTCTCAACTTGGACATTGGCTCCCGACGGGATCCCCACCCCTTCCCGTTCGCTCCCACTGCGACCCCACCCTTCCTATTCACTCCCAATGGACCCTACCTCTTTTCGGTCACCACCCGTTCCCATTGGACCCCCCCCCTCCCGGAGGGGAGGGGAGGGTTAATAATTATCGGCCTTGCCAGCGGCTCTCTGAACTTCCTTCGTCATCCCAGCCAAAAGCATTTTGGTTGTGTGCGGAGCTACTGGACAACGGTGGTGTGTGCATATGCTACTTCACTGAGCTGGGTCAGGGCAGGGCCTAGATGGGAAAGGACCACCTCAGAAATGTTTTGTGCACTTGGAGGCATCATAAATGCAGTTGGTTCTGGCTACTGGGGTTTTTTGTGAGGGTCGACTCCCAAGGCAAGGGATACGCTTTTGCCTGAGTCCCAGCAGTAAATGTACCCCCTTCCCCATCCCAAGATATAGCTAGGGAACAGAGGGTCTCTTGTCCATAATGGGGCGGTTTCCAGGTTGGGTTCCCTTGCTAACAGCAGGAAGGGATGGGAGCCTCTGGGATCACTTGGCAGTGGTTACTAATTAGTTCAGCACAACACTGCAGGCTGAGCTGCTTGTCCCTATCCTTCCATGTACCGGTCAGTCATGTGACCGTTCTAGGAGAAAAGTCTGGGAGAGTGTGCTGCTTGGCGATGTTATTAATGGAACATGGTTCCAAAAATAGCTCCCTGCAGATTTGTTGAGCGAGCCTGAACTCTGGCTGTCTGTATTGAATGTGCCCCCCCCACCATTACCCCCCCCCCCCAAGTCTGGGGAAAGCCCTGTGACCGTTGACTGGGTGAATCGTATGGACCCAGTCGTTGTACAGAGATACAGGCCCCTTAGCTCACCAAGTGCACCCTGACCATCTATCCCTCATTTTCTCCCCAACGTCCGCTGCACACACTAGGGAGACTATTTACAGCAGCTGATTTAATGGGATGTGGGAGGGGAGCCAAAGCCCCTGGGGAAGCCCGCGTAGTCACAGGGCAGACGTGTAAGCTCCACCCCGACTGCGCTGGAGGTCGGGACAGGAGCTGTGAGACATCCCCTCCAGCACCTGTGCCATCTCCTCTGGACTGGCCTTGCTCCAGCTTTATTTTTAGTCGTTTCGGAGATCCAGCGCAGTAGCAAGTTCTTCTGCCCCAATTACACCCATGTGACCAATTAACCTACTAACCCAGACATCTGGGGAATGAGGGTGGAAACCGGAGTACCCGGAAGAAGCCCAGGTAGTCACAAGCAGATCATTTAAGCTGCTGGGAGAGCGGCAGGAACGTAATGTCTCCCGCTACGTCCCAGCCTGCCTTGCCAAGGGTGGACCAAGTTGGGGGGAGGTGTGCTTGAATGGGTTTTGACTGTGAAGGGTAATGTTTGTGGTCGTTCCACTCCCAGTTGTACAGAGGTAGAGGTGTGTGTGTGATGATTCTGCCTGCTTTCAACCTCTTTCCCCTCGCACCTCCCTCCTCTCTTCTTGCTCTGAGTGACTGACATTCTCTCTCCTTCCCCCCCCCCCCCCCCCACCTATGATTCCCACCAATTTGTTCTCCTGCAAATGGCGGAGAGATTCACCGGGATGTTGTTTGGGAGAGATGGCTATAGTTGTAAGGGGAGTCTGGACTGGCTGAGTCTGGTGGGTGACTTTGAGGGCTGCGGTGTTGGAGAGACTAAACATGAGAGGGCATAGGTTTAAGGTGAGACAGGAAAGAATTGAAGACCCTACCTCATTTACTGGCCCTTTGGGACCAGTGAGCCCCCCCCTCCCCCCCCCCCAGTTACACCCACATTTCCAATTACCTGCTAACCGGAAACCGGAGCAGCCGGAGGACAGAGGGCAGCAGGAATTGAACTGGGATCACTCCTGCCAGAGCACAAGGCTAACCTCCGCCCCAAACACAGAAATGCAGATGCTAAAGTTGTTTTAAAAAAATACTTGAATGTGAACTTGGAAAGAAAGTAAATAGAAGACCTTTCCAAATATTATGATTTAAGCAGCCAGGCCTTGTGTTTGAGTGCCAGGTCATAGATGTTTCCTACAGTGGGAGATCCTCAGTCCAGAGGATACAGCCTCAAAATAGAGGAGCATCCATTTACAACGGAGATGGGGAGGAATTTCTTTAGCCAGACGGTGGTGGATCTGTGGAATTCTTTACCATATACAGCTGTGGAGGCCGAGTCCTTGGGTATATTTAAAGCAGAGGTTGATAGGTTCTTGATTAGGAAGGGGGTCAAAGGAGGAGGCAGGAGGGGGGTAATCAGTCAGCCATGATGAAATGACAGAGCAAACTCGATGGGCTGAATGGCCTAATTCTGCTCTTATGCCTTGCAGTTATAGAGCAAGATGGGCCAAATGCAGGAAAATTGGTGTGGATGGGTACCTGGTTGGCATGAGCATGCTGGGCCGAATGGCTGTTCTCTGTACTGTATAACTGTAACCATGACAACAGAAATATACTGCAGGCATGAGAACAGGAAACAGTTGCGAGAGGAGAGCTGGGGTGGGTGCAAAGCAGCAAGGAAATTACTTTTGGATGAGTAAGGTACTAAATGAGTGTAGTGCGTCAGGCCTCGTAAGCAGAGGAGGATGTCTCTGAGGATCTAAAAATGGACAGGAGATGCTAATCCCCTGGTCCCGATGGAAGACGGGAGGTTACCAGGGGAAGTTGGAGTTCATACATCAGGGTGGTGCCTTGGCACTAAAACAGTAAATGCCAGGCTAACTTTCAAGTGAAGTCTGTGGTTTCTGTAGCGAGGGGTTTTCTCTTGGACAAGGGTGGATTAGTCAGTCAGCAAGGAAGAATTATATTCAAGATTTAAAATGAACTTGTACGTCGCCCGCAGAACTTCGCTGTGTTTCATCTTGTATCTGACTAATTTTCAAGGACTCTTCGCCTCGTGCTCTTGATTTATTGATTATTTGTTATTATGTTTTTGTATTGACAGCTTGTTATCTTTTGCACACTGGACACCCAAGCTAGTAAATCATTCCATTGATTCTGTTATGGTCATTTTACTATAGATTTATTGAGTATGCCACTAGTGTGAATCTCAGGGCTGTATTTGGTGATGTATATACTTTGATAATTTACTTTTAACTTTGAACTTTCGTTATCCAGGATTAGTTCATTATAATAAGATGTTTATAATAATATAATTATATTAAATTATAATAAGATGCTAATAATAAGTTCATTATAATATAATGGTTACTGTGGTACATGTTGACTTTCATCAAGGGATTTGATACTGTCACACTCAGACTTGTTAGTTACTGTTTCCAGCATCAACATGGCGTCCCCCCATTTTACTAACCCTAACCTGTAGGTCTTTGGAAAGCGGGAGGAAACTGGAGCACCTGGAAGAAACCTGTGCTGTCATTTGGGGAACATACAAATACCTTGCAGGTGGCAGCAGGAATTGAACCAGGATCTTACAGCTAACGCCATGCACCAAATGGCTTTGATCCATTCTTGGATGAGAAACCCTGCAGACGCTGGAAATCCAAGCAACACTCACAGAACGCTGGAGTAGCTGGGCAGACCAGGCAGCATCCATTTGGGGGGGGAGGTAGTACAGTCAACGCTTTGGGTTGAGACCCTTCATCAGGACTGGGGGAAAAGATGAGCAGTTAGACTATGAAGGTGGATGGAGGAGAGGAAGAAGATTCCTGATCTTCCACCTTCTTGATCTAACTCTTCACCTGTTTTTCCAGTCCTGATGGAGGTTCTTGGCCCAATATGTCAACTGTTTACTCTTTTCCATAGATGCTGCCTGGCCTGTTGAGTTCCTCCAGAATTTTGTTTGTTCCTTGATTTATTCTAAACTTGAGTCTTCACCCTAATAAGGAACTGACCCTCGTTCACCCTTTCTCAGCTTCTTGACACTTTGCACACCGCCTCTCTTACTCCAGATCAGTCGCTTTCCCTATTGCTGCAACTTTGAGAGTCAATGGTGCTCCTGCACTTTCCCAGACTGAATCATCCAGATCTATCCCTGCTGCTGTTGTCCTCAGTTCCATCAGGGTCCCTATCCCCTCCCAGCTTCTCAATTCATCCCCCATCTTCCCTCTCACCCATCACCTGCCAGCTTGTACTCCTTCCCTTTATTCTTGCTGTTTTCCCCGTCCGTTCCAATCCTGATAAAAGGTCTCAGCCTGAAACATTATTCCTCTCCACAGACGCTGCGTGACCTGTTGAGTTCCACCAGCATGTGTGTTATTCTGGATTTCCAGCATCTGTGGAATCTCTGGTTTAGGAAAAAGGATCTAGTGTTTCCCTGGCATGTATGACGAATAAACTCTTCTGGTGTTCTCAGCCTGATGAAAATGGCAGAGTTTGCTCGGTTATAATCAGTAGCCGTACCCAGGTGGAAGCCCGAGAGGAGTTTATTTCTCTGGTTTGGAGCTTGTATCCCCCTTCTGCCTATTGGTCACCTTGTCTCGCTGCTTTCAGGCACCTGTGGAGCCTCGCACGTTCCTGACCCTTTCGAAGAGTCTGTTAAACACCTCTATCATATCTGCCTCCCACCACCACCATCCTCCGTAGTGGATTCCAGGCACCTCCACTCTCTGTATTTATATTTTAAAAAACGTGCCCTATACATCTCTTAAACTTTACCCCCTCTTACTTTAATGCTTAACCCTTTAGCGTTATATGTTCTGACCCTGGGGTTAAATCATACCAGCTGCCCACTCTGTGCCTCTCATAATCTCTCCAAGATACCCCACTGCCTCTCCCCTTCAGAGAATGTAACCCAAGTTTGTCCCACCCCTCCTTCCAGCAGAACCTTTAGTGCAGGCAGCATCAACTCTCTACTTACACACTGACAGCACCTTTAAACCCCTCACCCCACAAGCCAAGAAGGGGTAAAGGTCCAGGAGGCAAGCCAACCTGCTTGGCGACCGTGAAAAGCAAAGATTCAGCAATTGGACTTTGATTCCCAGACATGCTGTTGTCCTTCGCCCCAGTATTAGAGATAAAAGTTATGGTTTCAGGTAACTCTAGCTTATCTTAACTGCAGAGATGCAGCCTATAAGGCTGTGGGTCAAGAGTCCAATTGGAGTGGTATTATTGCTGTAATGTGCCCTTTGCCACTATACTGGGACGTTCAAGGGGGTTTCTCACCCAACCAGAGATGGCAGACAGACAGCATTTAGGGAGGGAAATGGACGGTCAGTGTTTTGGGCAGAGACCCTTCATCAGGGTGCTCATTCCTCTCTGTTCTGCCTGACCAGAACTCCTCCAGCATTTCGTGTGTGTTTCTCCAAATTCCAGTGTCTACCGAATCTCCTGTGCCTCAGGACAGTAAAAGTATGTCCTTGTCACCATATACAGCACCACCCTGAGGTACTGGGAAAAGGAAATAGAATTTGTGAAAGCTACGTATAAAAACTGAAATAATCAATGTGGAGGAAAAAAAACTCCAGAATCAAAAGTAAAAATCTGTAGCTGATAAGATGCAATTTGTCTTGAGTGGCAGGGGGCAAAGTTTAAGGGTTGTTGATCAATTCTATTTCTGGGAAGTGTTCTGTAAAACTGGTTTTGTTATCACTTTCGCGGAGCTACAGCAATAGGGTACTGTAGTGCACTACACTTGCTGTGCCAGCATCCTGGCTTCATCCCGCAAGCAGAATCTACAATCTCCACGTTGGTTTTCCTACTACATTCCAAAGGTGTACGGTTGGCCACGTGGGTGTAATTGGACTTGCTGGGCCAGCAGGGGCCTGTCGCCACCACACCAGCAGGCTCTGAACAAAAAGGGTTATCTTCACGCTCCATCACTGAAGTGTTCCCAAAACCCAAGGACTCTCTTTCAAGGACTTTGTCTTGTTTTCTCTGCTTGTTGCTTATTATTATTACTTTTCATTTTGTATTTGCACAGTTTGTCTTTTGCACGCTGGTTAAGCAGCCAAGTTGGTACACTCCTGCTTCTATGATAAGTGTTAGTTACGGAGAAAGTGTAGATAGACAATACGCTGCAAGGGTCACAACCAGGTTGATGGTGAGGTCCATGCTTGGAGGGTCATTCAAGGGTACAATAATAGTGGGATAGAAACTGCCCCTCTACCTGGGGAAATGAGCTTTCAGGCTCTTTGTACCTCTGCCTGATGGGAGGAGGGACCAGGAGAACGGGGGCTTGTGTCATGTAATGTCCAGGTCTTTGAATATGCTGGCTGCTTTCCTGAGGCAGCAGGAGGAGTAGGTAGTTGATTTCTGTGCTGGACTGTGATCTCTTCATATCTTAGAGTAGGTTAACAATCTAGGCTTGTGTAGACTGTGGTGGAAGTTTGAAACTGGTGTATGAGGTGCTGAGGGGAGCTTTGGAAAGCAGGAAGATGTCAGCTGGCTAGAGAAGTGGCAAATGAGGTTTAGTGCAGTACAGGCCCTTTGGCCCACAATGTTGTGTTGACCCTTTAAACCACTTCAAGATCAACCTAACCCTTCCCTCCATTTTCCTATTGAGTTTCTTCACTGCCCTTGTATACTGCATCTACAACCATGCTGGTGAGATGTTCTACACTCCCATTACTCTGTGCGAAGAACCTACCACTGACCTTTCCTCCACTCACCTTAAAATTGTGCCCCGTGGTATTAGTGATTTGTACCCTGTTTGGAGGATTCACTGGGTGTCAAGCGATCTATACATCTTGTACTCTATCAAGTCAAGTCATTGCTTGTCCTCCTTCACTCCAGAGAGAAACCCTAGCTCACTCAACCCATCCACGTGAAGCCTGCTGTCTAACGCGAGCAGCATCCTGGTAAATCTCCGCTGTCCCTCTTCAGCTTCTATCTTTGTCCTGAAATGAGGAGCCCAGTATTCCAGTGAGTCTAACCAGGCTCGTGAACTCAATTCCACTGGATAATGAAGGCGAACACGCCATGCGCTTCCTTAACCACCCAATCGACTTGCACGGGAATGACGAGGGATCTACGGATGTGAATCGATCCCTCTGATCCTCCACACTAAGAATCATGCCAACAAGGTGACTCTCAAAAGCCATAGGACTGGTCACCAAGGGGCTGGAAAGGCAGAATCAGCTCCGCACTGAGACCTCTCCCCAGTGGTTTAACTGGCCCAAGTGTGGGTAAGGGTTGGAACCTGTGGGGTGCTGATGGGGATGCCGGTGAATAAAAACAGAATGAATCAATGGGTTGGTATGGACTCTCTCCATGGGCCAATGGTTCTGTGACCGCACTGGGGTAGAAGTTTGAGAGGATTTGACTGGACATCTGTAACTGTGGTGGGAGGCTTGGAATGGCCTGGTGGTTGTCCTGGAATGCGGGACAGGGAAGACCTGACTGCGAGGGAAGGTTTGATCACTGTGTGCAAGCAGTTTGAGCTCTGCTCCAGCTCATTTCCTGTGGTTTGGTGTAGTTGGCTACGAAGGGTGTCCGTGTTATTCGTTTGACTTCTGTGTTGCTAGGATACCCTGCTGCAACGTGTGGGTTCCTCTCCCAGATGGGGCAAGGTGATCCTGTGAGTAAAAATCCAGTACTCCCCAACAACACTTCCGCCCGAACGAGCCTCCGACCTCCAACAGGTCCTCCAGCCCTTCTAGCCCATCCTGTCAGAATGAGTTTAATTGTCTCTGCCATCAAGGCCCCAAGTCGAAGGAGAATAATTAGACATTTGGCCCATCAAATCTGCTGTTGAGTGTTTTTTGTGCATAGCAACAGTAATGTTCAATGCATAAAATTTGCTATAAAGTACAATAATATTAAAAATAGTGAGCACAGCAAGAGAGCAAAATGGTGAGGTGTTGGCAGACCATTCTAAATCTGGTGGTGGAGGGGAAGCTGTTCCTCAAACACCGAGTGCCCTCGGTGGTGGTAGTGAGGGGAGGACGTGTCCTGGGTAATGGGGGTTGCTCATGCTGCCACCTTGAGGCATTGCCTTTTGATGTCCGTGCTGCTGGGGAGGCGAGAGCCCGTGATGGAGCTGGCCGAGTTTACAACTTCCTGCAGCTTTTTCCGACCCTGTGCTGTGGCCCCTCCATTCCAGACGGTGATGCAGCCAGTTAGAATGCTCCCCACGGTACATCCGGAGAAATCTGTAGTCTTTGACAAACTTTTATGAAGTCAAGCTGCTGTTGTGTCACCTTTGCAACTGCATCAATACGTTGGCCCCAGGCGAGATCTCCAGAGATGTTGACACCAGGAACTTGAACTTGAAACTGCCATCTCCATGCAGTAAACTTACTATTAGACTCGTATTCCCTCAGAACAGTCTACCATACCCTGTTCCCACTCTCCACCCCTCCATCCTGAGGGGTTGTGGCTCCACATGTGAGCCTCCTGGTCACAGAGGTGAGGGCAGGCAGTGCTGACAACTGTGTACAGCCTGCTTTCTGTCTCAATGTTCCTGTGCAGTACTCTATCCTCCACCCCAATGGACCACTCTTCCACCCCTTCCCCCCCCCCACACACACTGCTGCAGATCTGTGGATCTACGTGGAGCCTGAATGAAAAGACTGTCCTTCTGGGGCGCGCAGAGGCAGGATCTGTTTCTAGTTTAGTTGTGGCTTCTGTTGCTGGCAAACCTCTGGTTCCATTGGTGCAGGCCCCTGTCCGCTGCCTCGATTGTCGTCCCTGTTTCTGATCTTTTTCAGTCCGCTCAATCCAAAACGAGTTTGACAAGTTCAAAACAAAATCAAGCTGCCAACATTCCATCTGTCTTGGACGGCCTAGCAGATTTGTTCTCCCGACAAACAACAGAAGAGACCGTCTGTAGCTTGGCTGGGTTGTTGGCCTCCTTGCAATACAGGAGTCCATTCCCCCCCTCCAGCCTGTGCTAGCTCGCTGAAGGAGCTCCACTCGCTGCTGCTTCCCCATTAGTGGGAGAGTCTAGGATCTGAGGGCACAGCCTCAGAATAAAGGAAAAAGATTAACAATAGGAAAATTAGCTTTCTCTGTCATGTGCCCACTGAAATAAGCAGTGGAAAGTGTTGTTTGGTGCCAGTGGCTGACCCCCGTCTGAGGGTTGTGCTGGGCACACTCACTCGCGTTGCCACTCTTCTGACACCAACATAGCGTGTCCTCGACTCTCAACCCGAACGTGAATAAACCAGAGCACTGGTAGGAATGCTGCGCGGTCATGGGGAGAGCGTGCGGACTCCATGTAGACAGCAGCGGGATCTGAACCCGGGTCACTTGCCCCCAGCTACCATGGCGCGTACAGGATGGCGTGAGGGCGAATTCCTCTAAACGGAGGGTGGTGGATCGGCAGTCTCCGAACCCATGTTCATTCTTGTGCTAAGTAGTCCTGTCTGCTACTGTGTAGGCCATTCAGCCCCCGGAGTTGATGCTGGCAATCTCAGCCACAACCCCTGCTCACCCTCTCCATATTCCTACCCCTCACTCACATCCGGGGCAATTCAGAACGGCTGACTAACCAACCCACCTCGTTTGTCAATGTGCTTGTGCAGCACCATGCAGTTACAGGGGGACCCTCTCACTCGCGTGTGTGGTTCACACGTTCTCTCTGCCACCACCTGGATGCTCATGTTTGGCCCATTGTGGTTCGGTATACGGCAACTGCTCTGCCTGTGACTATAGGAAACTGTGGAGAGTTGTGGGCCAGCTCAGCACATCGTGGGAGTCAGCCTAGCCTCTGCCTACACTTCCCTCTGGCTCTGGAAACCACCCTGGACATGGGGTGGCACGTTTGCAAAGCGGGTAGAGTATCGCGATTGCGGTGGCAGTGACCCGAGTTCGTTTCCTATTGCTGCCTGTAAGGCATTTGGACATCCTCCGGTGACCACATGGGTCTCCTCCAGGTGCTCAGGTTTCCTCCCACGTCCCAAAGACCTACGGGTTAGTAGGTTAATTGGCTGAAGACGTGCAATCGGAAGGCACAGGCTCGTTGGGCCTGTATCGTTAAAATCAAAGTTTAAAATGATGTTCTCTCCTCCACCTCCCACTGGACAGAAGATTAAAAGCCTGAAAGCACATACCACTAGGCTCAAGGATAACTTCTATCCCGCTACTAACAGACTATTGAGCAATCCTCTAGTACATTGACTTTGACCTCACAATCTTGCCTTGTCATGATCTTGCACTTTACAGTATACCTGCACAACCCTCTCTCCATGGCCATTTCCACAGCACAACACTTCATTCTACCTCAGTGCACTGTGCAATGGTCTGCTGGGTAAGCAGGATGAGATTTTCACGGTCTTGGTACACATGGATAATAAACCTGGCTGGCAAAGACATCGGGATTCTAATTGCCCCCTTCTACAGGACCCCCCCGGACAGGATTTCATTGCTACGCTCCTCCCCAGGCCTCTTCTGGCCCCGGCCATGCTTGTTGTCCGTAGCAACAGTGGCCCTCGGAGCCTCCAATAAGGAATATTACAAGGCAGCTGCACATTTTATGGGCTTGTTTTGGCTAGATTTCCAGATATAATCTTGACAAGAGTAGGATCCTGGGGCCTGTGCTGGGTGAATGTTATTTTTAAAGCGGATTGCTTTCTGTGGGCCCCACGGTGAACAAAGTGTTTGGTAGACTGGCCGCCTTAAGCCAGGGCACTGAGTATTGAAGCTGGGGCATTTAAAGCAGTTGTACAAGACTGGAGAATCGTGCTCAGCTTTTGTCTTTTTATTAAAGGATCGATGTTATTCAGCTGGGAAAGTGCAGAAAAGATTTACCAGGATCATAAAATGCTGGGGGACACAATGGGTCGGGCAGCATCTGTGGAGGAAAACAAACGGGCAGTATTTTGACCAAGACCCTCTAGGATGAGAAAGGAAGGGGGCAGACGGCCGAATATGGGGGGGTGGGGGGGAGTACAAGCTGGCAGGTAAGGGGCTAGGTGGGTGGATGAGAGAATGATGTGAGAAGCTGAGGGGTGACGGGTGGAAGAGATGATACTGAACAAGAAGGAATCGGATAGGAGAGAACGGTGGAACATGGAATGAAGGAAAGGAGCTGAGGAACGGAGTGGATAAAGGGCAGGATGTGAGGGGCCATAGCAACGAGGGGGAAACAGACAGGAGTGGTTACCAGAAGCTGGAGTAATTGATGTTAATACATCTGTCTGGACAGACCCAGACGTTGTGCCTCCAGCCGATATCAGGCCTCATCATAACAGCAGAGGAGGCCGTGGAGCCATGTCGGTGTCTAACCGTGTCCCTCACTACCGTTCAGGGCTGCTAACGGTCCTTCCAGCTGAGGTGACCCTTCACCTACAAGTCTGTTGGGTCATCTATATCCGGTGCTGCCAGTATGGAACCCACCCCACACTGGAGGACAGCTCCATAGTGACCTTTGTATCAGCCAGACTCCAATTCCCATAATGCCCCCTCCACTGCCACTGTGCTGGAGGAACAATGCCTTGGATTGTCCGGGTAGTTTGATGGTATCAGCATCGATTTCTCTAACTCCCACTTACCACTCCCTCTTTTTCTCCCATTCCTGTGGCCCCTCTCCCTTCTCTTGCCTGACTTGGCTCCCAGGAATCCCACTATCCCATGGCATTGTCTGGATCCATCTTCTCCACACCCAGTGAGTGTTTTGTGTACCATGTAATTTGAGGATGGAACAGCCCTCTGGAGAGAGTGGCAGTGGGGGAGTTGGAAGGAATGGAGGGGGTGACCAAGGGTAGGGAGTGACAATTGGATCTCCCATGTTTGAAGCACAATGTAGAGCAAACATTAGCAATAATGATGAATAGTCGGGGGGGGGGGGGGGAGGTCAGAATTCTAAGCATGTTGGTGAGGGATGGGGTATGTTGAAGGTGTGGGGGGAGGGGGAGGGCTGGGCAGAGTGCCAGCCATGTTGGTGAGGGATAGGGTATGATATGGTTGTGGGCAGGGTGTCAGCCATGTTGGTGAGGGATGAGGTATGTTGAAGATGTGGGGGGAGGGGGAGGGCTGGGCAGAGTGTCAGCCATGTTGGTGAGGGATAGGGTATGATATGGTTGTGGGCAGGGTGTCAGTCATGTTGGTGAGGGATGGGGTATGTTGAAGGTGTGGGGGGAAGGGCTGGGCAGGGTGGCAGCCATGTTGGTGAGGGATGGGGTATGTTGAAAGTGTGGGGGGAGAGAGGGCTGGGCAGAGTGTCAGCCATGTTGGTGAGGGATAGGGTATGATATGGTTGTGGGCAGGGTGTCAGCCATGTTGGTGTGGGATGGGGTATGTTGAAGGTGTGGAGGGAAGGGCTGGGCAGGGTGTCAGCCATGTTGGTGAGGGATGGGGTATGTTGAAAGTGTGGGGGGGAGAGAGGGCGGGGCAGAGTGTCAGCCATGTTGGTGAGGGATGGGGTATGTTGAAAGTGTGGTGGGGAGAGGGCTGGGCAGAGTGTCAGCCATGTTGGTGAGGGATGGGGTATGTTGAAAGTGTGGTGGGGAGAGGGCTGGGCAGAGTGTCAGCCATGTTGGTGAGGGATGGAGTATGTTGAAGGTGTGGGGGGGGGGCTGGGCAGAGTGTCAGCCATGTTGGTGTGGAGCAGGAGATAGACAATAGAGTGGATTGTCCCATTTGGGGAATAGAGTGAGCATGTCCATGTTCCAGAGCAGTGGGTCCAGAGGCTTCATGTCCTGTAGATTGCAGGATTGTTTTCTGTATCCGCAGCCATTCCATGTTTGTGATTCCACCACACTGAGCTGTGGTTTGCAGACTTGGACAAAATGTAGTCTCTCCGGGCCCTCAGCCAGCTGGGAACTTCTGTCAATCCCTGCTTTAGATCAGTGCCGAGAGAGGAACTGTACTTTCCAGGCTCCATTGGCAGATCAGGTAGCTGATTTTTGAACCAAATTCCTCTCAGTGATGTGCTGTGGGTGCTGGCCATCCACAGTGAAACCCGAGGTCTCCGGTAAGGTTCAGTAGGGCCTGTGCTGTAATGGGCAAACCAAGCAACCGTTATTGACCGATCAATACAATGGACCATACACTGTATTTCAGAATCAAATTCACTATCACAGACTTAAATGCGAAATTTAATTTGTAGCAGTACAATGCAAAGACATGAAACTACTATAAAATCCAAAAATAGCAAGATAATGCTCATTGGCAGAGGGGAAGAAGCCATTCCTGAATAATTGAGTGTCTTCAGGCTCCTTTACCACCTCCCTGGTGGTAGTAATGAAAAGGGGGCATGTTCCATGTAGTAAAGTCCTTGGTGATGGATACGGTCTTCTTGAGGTTGTACTTGTGATGGAGTTGCTTGCATCTTGTGTTGGCACATTGAGCCTGTGCTAGCTCACAGCAATTCCAGTTCCCCTACGTCCCATTCTCCACACATCCCCATCAACTATCCCCCATGACGCATGGGGAGTAAAATGTGTGGTCGATGGCTGGCACAGACTTGTGGGCTGAATGGCCTGTTTCTGGGCTGGTGGACTCCCACTACTAAGTGTAGCACTGATACTGTCACTCCCCAACCAAGAGGAGGCCCCTGTATCTCAAGGCAGGACCTTGGCTCCATTTGGAACCTTCCAACCTTATCCCGACCCTGCCCCAAGCCTGGGATACTGCTGTAGAGCTTCCTCCTGCTCCAGAGCAGCTGAACCCTTCTCCGCTCTGAAGGATTTGTCTGGACAGAGTCTGACAGCTGTTCAGCATGTGTGCTGCTGCCCTAGGCTTTGCAAGTGAAAGGAAGGCAACAGTTCCATCAGAACTGCTAATCCTCACTGGGAGGTATCCATCGCCAAGGGTGCCCACCAACTGGGGCGTGCTCTCTTTCCATTTCTGCCATCAGACAGAAGCCTGAAGACACACCCTCATCGTCTTAGGAACAGCTTCTTCCCCCTCCGCTATCAGATTTATGAATGGACAATGAACCTGTGTATTCAGCCGAACATCCCAGTGACATATGGTCGATTAATCAGCTGATGTAAATGTAAATTGACCCATTGTGTGTTGATTAGGAGAATAAACTACAGGGAAATGAGAATTGTTGGGATCCCCACCACCCAGGACATGGGCTTCTCTAGTTACCACCATCTAAGGGGAGATACGGAGCCTGAGGACACACACTAAACATTTTGGAAACTGCTTCATCCCCCCTGCCATCAGATTTTTGACCGGTCCATGAACAACACCTCACTATTATTGCTGTCTTTTATATATCTTTATGTGTATATTCTATATGTGTGTAATTTGAGAAATGTGGTATATTTTCTGTATTGCACTATACTGCTGCTCCAAAACCACGAGTTTTGTGACGCCTTGGTGATGATGGAGCTGATTCTGAACCCACAGAGAAAGTTTCAGTGGCCGAACCGTGTACACCAGCTTCCTCTCCGTGGACCCGCTCTTCACTTCTTGCTGCCCCAGTAAGGAAGGCAGTACGATCGAGGACCCCATTCTCGCTTCTCCTCTCTCCCTTTGGGCAGAATCTAGAAAAACCTGAAAGCATGTAGCCCCAGACTCAAGGACAGCTTCCACTCTGCTGTTAACGAGTGCTTCCCTGGTATGATAAGATGGACACTTGACCTCTCAGTCTACCTCAGTATTATCTTGCACCGTATTGTTTAACCTTCTCTGTCACTGATGCACTTTATTCTGCCGTCCTCTTGTTCTGCCTCGTGTGCTGTGGAACGATCTGATACGGTATGAAGACAAGCTTCTCAATGTGTCTCAGCACATGTGATGATTCCAACAGCCCCTCTAAACACCTGCTCCTCGTGTGAGTGGTAAAAGAGGCACTTTATGTCCCTCCCGCAGCTGTTTTGGCCCGGTGGTCACAGCTCTATACCAACAGCCCAGGCGAGGGTGGCTTCCCCGGGAGCTGTAATATGACTGAGTCTCGACGACGGCTACAAGCTGCCACTGAACTGTTTGCTCTGCCACTCCATTTTGGGCAAATTTATCAGCCACCCAGTCCCTCTTGTTTCTGCTTTCCCTTTGAATCAGCTCTGTCAAAGAGAAACAGGCCCTTCATCCCAGCTGCCCGAGCTGATCTCTGTGGGTCTCCCTAGTTCCCTGCTGCGTTGGCCTGGCCTGTTGCTGTATGCCACTTTCTCAGTTCCTGCATTGTGACTGCCTTAGCCACAGCTCTGGGCAGCTTGTGGGAAAGCTCCACACAAACCCACGGCTGCTTACTCCACAAGTTGTGAAATCAAGGACTCTCCCACACCCGAAAAGATGAGCTTTTGATCTCCCGGTCTCCCTTGCACCTTATTTATGTGCCTGCACTGCACTTTCTTTGGGGTTGAGTGTCCATTTCACGTGCACATCCCCACCAATCAGATTGACTGGGGGCCGGGAAATAGGATATGAAATGAACTGCCAGAGGAAGTGGTTGAGGCAAGTACAATAACATTTAAAAGGCACTTGGACAGGTACACGGATAGGAAAGGTTTAGAGGGATACGGACAGGTACACGGATAGGAAAGGTTTAGAGGGATATTGACAGGTACACGGATAGGAAAGGTTTAGAGGGATACGGACAGGTACACGGATAGGAAAGGTTTAGAGGGATACGGACAGGTACACGGATAGGAAAGGTTTAGAGGGATACGGACGGGTACACGGATAGGAAAGGTTTAGAGGGATACGGACGGGTACACGGATAGGAAAGGTTCAGAGGGATACGGACGGGTACACAGATAGGAAAGGTTCAGAGGGATACGGACGGGTACACGGATAGGAAAGGTTCAGAGGGATACGGACGGGTACACGGATAGGAAAGGTTCAGAGGGATACGGACGGGTACACGGATAGGAAAGGTTCAGAGGGATACGGACGGGTACACGGATAGGAAAGGTTCAGAGGGATACGGACGGGTACACGGATAGGAAAGGTTCAGAGGGATACGGACGGGTACACGGATAGGAAAGGTTTAGAGGGATACGGACGGGTACACGGGGAAATAAGCCTGGCTTAGATGGGAATCTTGGTCAGTATGGACCAGTTGGGCTGAATGGCCTATTTTGTGTTATGTGTCTCTATGACATTTAGACAAGTGCCAAATGCAGGCAAGTGGGACGAGCTTTAATGGGTATCTCAGATGATGGGGTCAGGTGACTCAGTGGTCTTTCCCAAGAAGAAAGCCAGAGGCAGCTCTGGGTGGTTGTAGCCAGCCTGTGGAATGGGTGTCAGACTCTGCAGCCCTTCCTCTTACCATGCCAGCTTGGTGGGCCTGGAGTATTGGCTGACTTGCAAGCAGCCGGCTGTGGTGTGTCACTGCATTCGAGTCGCTGTGGCGGTTTCTGCGCTCTGGCCCAGCGGTAAGCTGGAAGGGCAGAATCTCTTTCTGTCGCAGCCTCTTCCCCTTACCGTCACAATGCAGAGTGGCAGCTGGTCTGTGACGCCACCACAGGAAGGAAGTGGTAGAGATGGAGAGGGTGCAGAAGGGACTCATCAATTTGTTGCCTGGAATTGAGGGGCTGTAGTCATGAGGAGAGATTAGAGTGGGGTATGTCTAGGACCAGAGGGTACAGCCTCTGAATGGAAAGGCAACCCTTTAGAACAGCAGTGAGGAGGAATTTCTTTACTGTGAGAGGATAGCGAATCTGTGAAATTCATGGCCACAAACAGCTGTGGAGGCCAAGTCATTGACTATACAGTGGATTCCTGTTAATTGGGACATAGCGTGAGAAGTGCATTTTGGCCCAATTAAGTGGCTGGACCAATTCACTGGTTAAAAAGTTAAAATATTTAAAGTCAGGCTACTGTTTAATTGAGTAACAATTTCTCCATTATTTAAGTGAAATCAGGAATTCATCTGCCATGTTCTTATGATTAACTGAAAGAACACCATAAGTGCAGACACGGAGTGTGGGTAATGGGCTGCCTTCATAAAGTACATCCTCCACTTTCAATGGAGTGTGGGACCTTGTGGAAGTTCAGGTTTAAGTTTGTTGTCTTGGCTCACATACCCAGGTTAGAAATGCTACAAGATTTAGCTTCCAGCAACAGCAGCACAGAACATCGCAAACACAAGTTAACATAAACTTAGATCATACTTAACACCCCACAGAATAGCCATAACGATATTGGTGCAGGATTAGAGAGAGGGGGGGAAGGTGTGGAAGAAACAACGCTGACTAGTGTGAGGGGACTTACAGCGTGGTAATAGGTGCTTCCAGCCCAATTACACCATCTGATCAATGAACCTACGAACGCGTCCCTTTAGAACGGGGGAGGAAACCGGAGTACCTGGAGAGACCCGTGCGGTCGCAGGGTGGGGAACGGAACCCAATTCGCTCGTACGGTGATAGTGTAACACTAACCACTCTGCTACCGTGTTGTTGAACCACGAGGTGTGGGTCTTGAGGCTCCTATCCCTCCTGCCTGTTAGTATTGAGAGGGGAGGGCAGCCTGGATGCTGGGGGTCCCTGATGAAGATGTTCCTTGACAGTGGTGAGAGCTGTACTTACACTGAAACTGGCTGAGTCCTACTGCTCCCTGTCGCCTCTCCCATTTCTGTGCATCGAGTTGTATTTATTATAGTTACAAGGAGTGTGGCTGTCCATTTTGCCAGGGCAGGACTCTTGAACCAGGGGGCACAGGGAGTCACTGGGAACCGTCACTCAGTGAGAGAGAGAATGAACATTCTCCCTGTGACCACACGCTTTTGCCCCTGGAAGCTACAGTTCCCTCCCAGTTCTGAATGACATGGGTTAATCAGCTGATCTCCTCACTGGCTCAACAATCGCCGTAACCTTCACTCTGACTATACGCTGGTGGTGGCAGTCCACTTCTCCAGCATTTCCTCCATCTTCCCTCTGTTGCTCCTGTGCGCCGCACTCCAGTTTGATGACCTCCATCCTTGAAAGGGCCCTAGACAGGACAACAGCTCCCTCGTCTACAGCTTTATCTTGACAAGGATTGCCATCACAGAAGCTGCCTCCACTGGCTGAGAATGTCCCATCACTGTTTGGGACGGAGAATCTGGCTGATAGCGTCCTGTCACAATATTTCTGATTCAACAGCCTTACCAGTTAGTCATCCCCTCTCGCCTCTGTGTGTGCAGGGCCCTACCCCTCCTCAGAAGCTGGCTCGAGGGAGAAGCTGTTTAGAAGCAGTGGGTGGAATGCAGAACTGGGTTGAATGTGAGAGGCTGTGGAGACAGATTCATTCGCAGTTGGAGAATTGGCAGGAGTGGGTCTCACTCCGGAGTGCCGAGCGATCCCTTCCACTTCACCACCACTCTGCAGCTCCTGATTTAGCTGGCAGTGACTGCAGGACACGTAATTAACTCCTGGCGCCTGCCTTCATTCCTCTGCCTCTGCCGTTGAGAGCAAGGGAGGGAGAGAGCGCCTCAGACAAATAATTGCACTATGCAGACTACCAATCCAGGGCCTGTGGCAGCTTCACATTTTTGAGTACGCAGTTGTTTTCTAAACAAAAAATCTGTTTATTATTAATCTGTAAAACCAGAAGATGCTGCCAAAAGAAACTTGTCTGATCAAGCAGCGTCTGTGGAGACAGAGGTTAATGCTTCCAGGATGAGAGAGCATGTCTGGTGAGGATAGGCTGAGCAAAGCAGGGCTTTTTTCCTTTGGGATAAAGGAGGGTGAGAGGTGATTTCGTAGAGGAGTATAAGAGGCGTAGGTTGAGTAGATAGCCAGAGAGTTTCCCCAGAATGAATCTGAAGGTGATTGGAGGGAAGTATCGGGGGATGTCCGAGTGCTGGGTGCCTGGACCGTGCTACCAGGAACAGTAGTAGAGGCAGACTGATTAGGAACATTTAAGAAACTTTAGGGAGGCACATGGATCTTTTTTTTAAAAAAAGGATTACGTAGGAAGGGTTGAATTGATTGTAGAGTAGATTACAGTGTCAACACAACATTGTAGGCCAAGGGCCCTGACTGCTGTACTCTGTAGTAATTCCCAGCTCTGCCGCTACTTTGTGTGATCATCAACCAAGACCGGGGGAATCATGGGAGTCCTACAATCACAAAACTCAGCGGTGGGAAGAATATCGATCTTTCCTTGCCCCCTGTGTGTCCGTGGACTAATTTGGGACGTTATTACCACACGTCCAATGAAAAGCTTTGTGCTGGTGTATAAGATGATCTGTATGGACGGCTTGATAGAGGGAAAACAATAACAGAATGCTGAGTTTAGTGTTAAAGTTACACAAAGAAAAACTGCAGTGCAGGCAGGTCTGAGGTCACAACGAGATCGATGATCAGCTGAAGAATCCGTCATATTGTCCAAGGATTTTCAGCAGGGGAGGTGGAGGCTGCCCTGGGTCCCGGCGATACGAGCCTTCAGGCTTTTGCATCTCCTGCCGGTTGGGAGAGAGTTGGAGTCGGGTGTTTATTTCACAGCAGTGCAGTGCAATACTTCATCGCTAAGTTACAAAAATGGGATAGCATGGTAGTGTTTGTGGACCGTCGGAATTCTGATGGCGGAGGGGAAGGAGCTTTCCCTGAGTCGCTGAGTGTGTGCCTTCGGGCTCCTGTACCTCCTCCCTGATGGTAGTGATGAGAAGAAGGCATGTCCTGGGTGGTGAGAGTCCTTAGTGATGGAATGACACTTTCTTGAGGCACCGCCTCTCAAAGCTGTCCTCGATGATGGGGAGGGTTGTGGCCCTGATGGAGCTGACTGAGTCTACACCCTCTGCAGCCCTCTGTGATCCTGACCATCGGAGCCTCCCCACCGGGCAGTGACGCACCCGGTCAGAATGCTTCCCACCGGGCAGTGACGCACCCGGTCAGAATGCGCCCCACCGGGCAGTGACGCACCCGGTCAGAATGCGCCCCACCGGGCAGTGACGCACCCGGTCAGAATGCTCCCCACCGGGCAGTGACGCACCCGGTCAGAATGCTCCCCACCGGGCAGTGACGCACCCGGTCAGAATGCTCCCCACCGGGCAGTGACGCACCCGGTCAGAATGCGCCCCACCGGCAATGCTCCCCACCGGGCAGTGACGCACCCGGTCAGAATGCTCCCCACCGGGCAGTGACGCACCCGGTCAGAATGCGCCCCACCGGGCAGTGACGCACCCGGTCAGAATGCGCCCCACCGGGCAGTGACGCACCCGGTCAGAATGCTCCCCACCGGGCAGTGACGCACCCGGTCAGAATGCGCCCCACCGTACATCCGTAGGAATTTGTAAGCGTATTCGGTGACATACCAAACCTCAAACGTCTGAGCTGGCCACTTTACCGAGGCAGCAAGAAGAATCTAGAGGGTTTGAGAGAACGAAGTTGAAGACGTAAAGCCTAACCCCAACCTGAAAGTAAGCACTCAACAGCAAGAACTGCGGCTTCCACTTCGAGCCTGCAGGCCTGAATTCCCAGGTACTCCAGGGTGGTGGGGCTTTATCGTTTATGGTCATTGTGATAGGGTCGAGTGAATCTGTTTTTATTTTCTGTCCCTCTGACCCAAGAGCAGAGTTACACTTAGTGTAGGAGGAAACGTCCAGTCACAGCAGACAGCCCATCCAGGGATTAACTGGCCACTGCAAGGCTACAGAGCAAGATCCAAGATCTGGCTGTGTGCAGGGGATGGGTGGGGTTAGCTAAGGTGGAGAGATCCCGGGGCATCTGTGACCGGACCCTGCCTGCCAAGGAACTACTCGACTGCAGGAGGCAGTGCAGAGCAGACCCCCAGGGACCAGTTTTCAGGGTGGGTCTGGGCTGTCACTGGGGAGGGGGTTCAGGCCCATGTACAGCAATGACACGGATGGGTAAGAGGGGCAGGGGAAGTGCTGAGGAGGTCCAGTGAAGGGTAGAAACAGGGTGACCTCTTCCCCTCTCCTCGGTGTTATTGCGTCAAGGGAGGGAACTGACTCAGGGGAGTCACCGTCTCCGAATGAGGGGCTGCAGTTCTGGACGGAGACAGCGAGAGACAATTCCTCACTCAGAGGCACCGTCGCTGCAGAGGTTCAAGGCCGTTTGATTTGGGGTGTCAGAGGAGTGAAGAGAGGGTAGAGCCACTGCCTCACGGCCCCAGTTCAGTCCTGTGTGTGTGTCATTCAAACCTCGGACCCAGAGAGACTATCAGGGAAAAGGGCAGGGCCAGGCGCTCACTGGGGAGTTCCCTCACTGAGCTAGCACAGGCTGGAAGGAGCGAATGGGCTCCTGAACAGTCCATGCGGGTGTAGACAGTCTGCTCCACGTACTCTGGGGCAGACTTGCTGGGAATGTTGGCAGCTCGATGTTTTATCTGAACTTGCTGGCCTCCCCCCCCCCCCCACCCCACCACAGTCTCTCTGCTGTTCTGTTTGTGTCCCAGCCTCTTGTTCCAAATCCCAATCTCTGGAACGTCACTCTCGGCGTCAGCAGCTCTTGACTCACTTCTCCCAGTTTACTTTGGGATTATATCCAGCCTAGAGCCTCTATGTCAGAGGAAGTGACACGTCACTCCTGGCCCTGAGCACCACTCCGTTTCCGTGGCAACTCCGCAAACACCAGTCACCCTTTCCATCCTAATCTGAAAGTCAGCAAAGTAACCCAGGATATCCCGGAATGAGTTCCCTCCTCCAGGTTCCCAGCCTGCAACGAGGGTGACGGGTGGGGAAGTAAGACAGCTGTCCCAGGACCTAACACAAAATACTTTGCAGATGCTGGGGTCAAAGCAACACACTGGAGGAACTCAGTAGGTCGGGCAGCATCCGTGGAAACGAACAGTCAGCGTCTCGGGCCGAGACCGTTCGTCAGGACGCTGGCACATTCACTCCCAACCTCACTCTGCTCAGCCGATGGCTCCTTTTTTCCCTGGAGAAGCTTTTGACATCCGTGCCCGAAACTGGGTGTCCTGTTGCCTCTGGGCAGGAGCGTTATGGCCACTGGGTCACACAGCAGGGAAACAGGACCTACAGTCCAACTGGTCGATGCTGCCCAAGATTACCAAGCCCACATGTCCCACATTTGGCCCATATCCCTCTAAACCTTTCCTATCCGTGTACCTGTCCGTATCCCTCTAAACCTTTCCAATCCGTGTACCTGTCCGTATCCCTCTAAACCTTTCCAATCCGTGTACCTGTCCGTATCCCTCTAAACCTTTCCTATCCGTGTACCTGTCCGTATCCCTCTGAACCTTTCCTATCCATGTACCTGTCCATATCCCTCTAAACCTTTCCTATCCCTATCCCTCTGAACCTTTCCTATCCGTGTACCTGTCCGTATCCCTCTAAACCTTTCCTATCCATGTACCCGTCCATATCCCTCTAAACCTTTCCTATCCCTATCCCTCTGAACCTTTCCTATCCATGTACCCGTCCATATCCCTCTAAACCTTTCCTATCCCTATCCCTCTGAACCTCTCCTATCCGTGTACCGGTCCGTATCCCTCTGAACCTTTCCTATCCGTGTACCTGTCCGTATCCCTCTAAACCTTTCCTATCCGTGTACCTGTCCGTATCCCTCTAAACCTTTCCTATCCATGTACCCGTCCATATCCCTCTAAACCTTTCCTATCCCTATCCCTCTGAACCTTTCCTATCTGTGTACCTGTCCGTATCCCTCTAAACCTTTCCCATCCGTGTACCTGTCCGTATCCCTCTGAACCTTTCCTATCCGTGTACCTGTCCATATCCCTCTGAACCTTTCCTATCCCTATCCCTCTGAACCTTTCCTATCCGTGTACCTGTCCATATCCCTCTGAACCTTTCCTATCCGTGTACCTGTCCGTATCCCTCTGAACCTTTCCTATCCGTGTACCTGTCCGTATCCCTCTAAACCTTTCCTATCCGTGTACCTGTCCGTATCCCTCTAAACCTTTCCTATCCGTGTACCTGTCCATATCCATTTTAAATGTTGTTAATGTTCCCGCCTCAACCACTTCCTGTGGCAGATCATTCCATAGACTGACCACCCTCTGGGTGAAATATTAATTTTTTTTTGTTCTTATTAAATCTTTCCCCTCTCAGCCTCTGCCATCTCGTTTTTGATTCCTCAATTCTGAGGGGTGGGGGTAGTCTGTCTGCATTCACGCCATCTCCCCCTTTCATGATTTTGTACAGCTCTGTAAATTCACTCCTCAGTCTCGTACTCTCCAAGCAACATCCTCGTAAATTCCTGCATTCATTGCAGCTTTCCTATATGTTTATGTAGCGATACACATGATTAGGCCCTCCCGGCCCCTCGAGCAATGCTCCACAGCAATCCCTGAACCCTAATCACGGGACAATTTACAATGACCAATTAACCTCTAGGTTCAATTTCATTCCAGAGAAATGTACACAATATGCATCCTGAAATGATTTTTCTTCACAACCTGTAGCAGAGTGACCAAAACTGAACCCAGTATTCCGGGTATCCTTTATATTTTATGTCCTGCACCGTACAGCTGCCGCAAAACAACCAATTTTACAACACATGTCAGTAATAATAAACCCGATTCTGAAATGGGGCCTCACTGGCTTGTTGCTTCAGTCCACAACCAGTCCCCTGCTGGAAAGCCTCGAGTCCCATCCCCCTCCCCTGGCAGGCATCTTGTTGGTTTGGGTCCATGGCATGTGAAAGGACCTCAAACCCTTTAGACGTGTGCTCCCATGTCTCATGGTCCTGTGTGTTAGGGGCGTCCCACAAGTGTTGCCACGAGTCTCGGACCAACAGCTTGCTAACGTTCTCCGTACTTTGAAATGTGGGAAGATGGCATTACAGGCGTTGGCAGGGACTAAACCCTGAACCACACTACCGGTCCCTCCAGCTCGACCGAGCCCCGACCGGTGTACCACACTACCAGTCCCTCCAGCTCGACCGGTGTACCACACTACCGGTCCCCCCAGCTCGTCCGAGCCCCGACCGGTGTACCACACTACCGGTCCCCCCAGCTCGTCCGAGCCCCGACTGGTGTACCACACTACCGGTCCCCCCAGCTCGTCCGAGCCCCGACCGGTGTACCACACTACCGGTCCCCCCAGCTCCGCCGAGCCCCGACCGCCGTACCACACTACCGGTCCCCCCAGCTCCACCAAATTGCAGTAGCTACCCCTAATGCTGCCCCTAATCACTCCATCTTTGTTTACATCCAAGTTATTAATACACAGTGCCTATTAAAAAAAATTCACCCTCCCCCCCCCCCCCTTGGAAGTTTTCATGTTTTATTGTTTTACAACATTGAATCACAATGGGTTTAATTTGGCTTTTTTGACACTGATCAACAGAAAAAACCTTGTGAAAATGAAAACGTTTCTAAATTGGTCTAAATTTATTAGTTATTAAACAATAATTGATTGCATAATTGCTCACCCCCTTCAAATCAGTATTTAGTAGATATACTTTGGCAGCAATTATAACCTTGAGTCTGTGTGGGCAGGTCTCTATCAGCTTTGCACATCTGGACATTGCAATTTCTCCCCATTCTTCTTTACAAAACTGCTCAAGCTCTGTCAGATTGCATGGGGATTGTGAGTGAACAGCCCTTTTCAAGTCCAGCCACAAACTCTCAATTGAATTGAGGTCTGGACTCTGACTTGGCCAGTCCAGGACATTAACTTTATTGTTTTTAAGCCATTCCTGTGTAGCTTTGGCTTTATGCTTGTGGTCATTGTCTTGCTGGAAAACAAATCTTCTCGGTTGCAGTTCTCTTGCAGATATCAGGATTTCCCTGTGTTTTACTGCATTCACTTTACCCTCTTACCTTCACAAGCCTTCCAGGGCCTGCTGCAGTGAAGCATCCCCACAGCGTGATGCAGCCACCACCCTGCTTCACGGTAGGGATGGTGTGCTTATGCCAAACATAGTGTTTAGTCTGATGGCCAAAAAGCTCAATTTTGGATTCATCAAACCATAGAACCTTCTTCCAGCTGACTTCAGACTCTCCCATATGCCTTCTGACAAACTCCAGCTGAGATTTGCTTCCTCTTTGCCACTCTCCCATAAAGCTGCAACGGGTGAAGCACCCAGGCAACACACAAAACATGCTGGAGGAACTCAGAAGGCCAGGCAGCATCTGTGGTGGGGGAGAAAAAAGTACAGCTGACGTTTCGGGCATCTGCAAGTTCTCTCTTGTCTGTGAGTTGTTGTGTGTGCAGTCTCTCCCATCTCAGCCACTGAAGCTTGTAACTCCTCCAGAGTTGTCATAGGTCTCTTGGTGACCTCCCCCACTTGTCCCCTTCTCATCAGAGGCATCACTGACGTCATTGTTATTCCCAACAGACTTCCAGGAAGAAGCACGGTCACTCAGTTTTTGAGGACAGCCTGTTCCAGGCAGATTTACAGCTGTGTTATATTCTTCCCATTTTTTAAATGTTTGACTTAACTGTACTCTAAGGGTAATTTTCTTGTATCTATCTCCTGACATGAGCTTTCCAATAACCTTTTCATGGAGTTGCTTGGAGTGTTCTTTTGACTCTATGGTGTAGTTTTTGCCGGGATATTAACTCACCAGCAGTTGGAACTTCCAGATACTGGAGTATTTTTACTACAATGAATAAAAACACCTTGACTGCACACGGGTCTCCAAAACAGATCTTCATTTAACTAATGATGTGACTTCTCAAACCAGTTGGCTGCACCTATGATGATTTGGTTTGTCATATTAAAGGGGGTAAATATTTATGCGATCAATTATTTTATGTTTTATATTTGTAATTAATTTAGATCACTTTGTAGAGATCTGCTTTCACTTTGACACGAAAGAGTCTTTTTCTGTTGATCAGTGACAAAAAAGCCAAATTAAATCCACTGTGATTCAGTGTTGTAAAACAATAAAACATGAAAACTTCCCAGGGGGGGGTGAAGACTTTTTACAGGCACTGTATCTCCCAACCAGCTGGTCCCTGTGGGGCACTTTGGCCACCGACTCCACTACCCCCCTCTGCCTCCAATCCTTGAGTAAGTTGTGGATTCAGTAATCGGTTTAAGTCGATGAGAATGGTGGGAGGATGAAATGGGTTAGGGTGGGGTCAGACAGAAAGATGGTTAGCTCAGAGTAAAGGGCTTGTTTCAGTGGTGTAAGGCTCAGTAGCCGTGGTCGTAGACAGGCACAGAGCCATCCGGACGTGCACAGACGACCCTCCAGCTAGCCGGGAATGCTGCCTCCCCGGGGCTTTGTCATGTCCTTCTGACGCAGAGACTCTACCACACCCACACCTTGGGTTGGAGAGGAACACAGGGCTGGCTCACATTACTCCAATTTAGCCAGACAAAGGCTCCTTGTTCGCTATCAAACTTCCAGTTTATTAATACAAGCCACAGAAATGGGCACTGAGCCTCTCAGACTGCCACCATGACAGGGAACCTCTCCCGTTCAGCATTGTTTGTCAAAGCACACAGAGTGAGATGTGCTGTTTGTGTTAACGAACACACAACCGAGGGTGTGACCACGAGGGTCACCACACATCCTGACCCCGGTACCACTTCCACTGACTGTGTTAGCTCAGAGCAATGGCACTCCAGAACCACGTTCCCCTCAGCTCCTGTACTCCGCACCCTGACTGTTGACAGCCAGTGAGCCCGTACCCCTGTCCTATAACGCTCCCCACAGCCCCGACATCTACAGTCTTAAGTCCTGGCCTGCCTTGCATCTCCTGTGAGTCACCACATCTTTCTAAAAGCTTCAGTCCTACCCAGAGCCTCCCCTGTTGAAGGCTCTGGCACTGAACAAGCAAAGGGAGAGCAGTTAGAAGCAGGCAGTGGAAGAAATGAGTGGATTGCGGGTTAACAAAGGGGGAACCTGTGGTCAGTGTTTAGTTATTTGTGCTGATTAAAGAGTTAGATGAATTCCAGCGAGGTAGTTAGGACAATTATAGTCACAAGAGTCTGCAGATGTTGGAAATCCTGAGCAACACACACAGAGTACTAGAGGAGCTCAGCAGTTCAGGACAAGACTGGAACGGAGGGGAAAAGAGCCAGAGTAGGAAGCTGGGGTGTGAGGGGGAAGGTGGGTGGGTGGGTGGGGGAAGAAGGTGATAGGTGAGGGGGAAGATGGGTGGGTGGGGGAAGAAGGTGATAGGTGAGGGGGAAGATGGGTGGGTGGGTGAAGAAGGTGATAGGTGAGGGGGAAGATGGGTGGGTGGGTGGGGGAAGAAGGTGATAGGTGAGGGGGAAGATGGGTGGGTGGGTGGGGGAAGGAGAAGGTGATAGGTGAGGGGGAAGATGGGTGGGTGGGGGAAGGAGAAGGTGATAGGTGAGGGGGAAGATGGGTGGGTGGGGGAAGGAGAAGGTGATAGGTGAGGGGGAAGATGGGTGGGTGGGTGGGGGAAGGAGAAGGTGATAGGTGAGGGGGAAGGTGGGGGAAGGAGAAGGTGATAGGTGAGGGGGAAGATGGGTGGGTGGGGGAAGGGGAAGGTGATAGGTGAGGGGGAAGGTGGGTGGGGGAAGGAGAAGGTGATAGGTGAGGGGGAAGGTGGGTGGGGGAAGGAGAAGGTGATAGGTGAGGGGGAAGATGGGTGGGTGGGGGAAGGAGAAGGTGATAGGTGAGGGGGAAGGTGGGTGGGTGGGGGAAGGAGAAGGTGATAGGTGAGGGGGAAGGTGGGTGGGTGGGGGAAGGAGAAGGTGATAGGTGAGGGGGAAGGTGGGTGGGGGAAGAGCTGGGAAGTGCTAGTGGAGGAAACTGATGGGAAAGGAGAGTGGACCATGGAAGGAGAGAAGGATGGAGGAGGGGAACCAGAGGGAGGTGATGGGAAGGTGAGGAGAAGAGGAGGGCTGAGAGGGGAGCCAGAATGGGTCCACCCAGTCTGTGCTGCCATCACCCATCCATTTACACCCGTCTCATTTCAACACTCCCCAGATTCAACCCCTCACCCACAACCCAGTGGCAGGATAACCCATCGACCCCACACGTACCCACATCAACCGCAGGCTGGCTGTGGATTCAATGCTTGATGGCAGGGGAGGGCGAGGGGGGTCAGCTCGTCAACAAAGGCCAAAGGGTAGAGGGGGCAACCCCTCAGTAGCTGCCCCTCCCACCTCCAGCTGCAGGATGCCTGCCCCCACCCAGACAGTGCCCTCTACCCCCAGGGTGCCGCTGTGCAGCAAACCCGCAGCTAATGGAGGAACGTGACTAATGTCTGTGGTATGTTGGCTCCCTCTGTTGCCAAGGCAGATACACGGTGAGTCACCAGGAAGGCTCTGTCAGGCTGTTGCTAGGAAACGACTGTCTGTACCGCCCCCTTGAACATACTGACATGGGACAAACTTAATTTTACTGTCTGCCTCAGCATGGGATACCGAGTTCACAGACACACCTACCCAAGGTGTAAATTAGCTTTCTGCAGCAGCGGTACACACGACTGCAACGGTACAGAGCCTTGGGCCTACAATGTTGTGCCTACTCCGAGATCAATCTAATCCTTGCCTTCTGTTTTTAAAATCATTTTAATATGCAATACCTTAATATATAGTACACTATAATAAATACGTATTAAAATGACTTAAAAATAGGAGAGAAGGGCTATAGTGATCTTGGAACACTTTCCCCTGAGATCACCCCCAAATACTCTCCCCTGACATCACCCCCGATACGTTCCCCTGAGATCACCCCCCGATACGTTCCCCTGAGATCACCCCCCGATACGTTCCCCTGAGATCACCCCCGATACGTTCCCCTGACGTCACCCCCCGATACGTTCCCCTGAGATCACCCCCGATACGTTCCCCTGAGATCACCCCCGATATGTTCCCCTGAGATCACCCCCGATACGTTCCCCTGACGTCACCCCCCGATACGTTCCCCTGAGATCACCGCCCGATACGTTCCCCTGATGTCACCCCCGATACGTTCCCCTGAGATCACCCCCCCGATACGTTCCCCTGAGATCACCCCCGATACGTTCCCCTGAGATCACCCCCGATACGTTCCCCTGACGTCACCCCCCAATACGTTCCCCTGAGATCACCCCTGATACGTTCCCCTGAGACCACCCCCGATACGTTCCCCTGAGATCACCCCCGATACGTTCCCCTGAGATCACCCCCCGATACGTTCCCCTGACGTCACCCCCCGATACGTTCCCCTGAGATCACCCCCCCGGATACGTTCCCCTGACGTCACCCCCCCGGATACGTTCCCCTGACGTCACCCCCCCCGGATACGTTCCCCTGACGTCACCCCCCCCGGATACGTTCCCCTGAGATCACCGCCCGATACGTTCCCCTGAGATCACCCCCGATACGTTCCCCTGAGATCACCCCCGATACGTTCCCCTGACGTCACCCCCGATACGTTCCCCTGAGATCACCCCCCGATAGGTTCCCCTGAGATCACCCCCCCGATACGTTCCCCTGAGATCACCCCCCCGATACGTTCCCCTGAGATCACCCCCGATACGTTCCCCTGACGTCACCCCCCGATACGTTCCCCTGAGATCACCCCCCGATACGTTCCCCTGAGATCACCCCCCGATACGTTCCCCTGAGATCACCCCCGGATACGTTCCCCTGACGTCATCCCCCCGATACGTTCCCCTGAGATCACACCCCGATACGTTCCCCTGACGTCACCCCCCCGATACGTTCCCCTGAGATCACCCCCGATACGTTCCCCTGACGTCACCCCCCCCGATACGTTCCCCTGAGATCACCCCCGATACGTTCCCCTGACGTCACCCCCCCGATACGTTCCCCTGATGTCACCCCCGATACGTTCCCCTGACGTCACCCCCCCGATACGTTCCCCTGAGGTCACCCCCGATACGTTCCCCTGACGTCACCCCCCCGATACGTTCCCCTGATGTCACCCCCGATACGTTCCCCTGAGATCACCCCCCGATAGGTTCCCCTGAGATCACCCCCCGATACGTTCCCCTGACGTCACCCTCCGATACGTTCCCCTGACGTCACCCCCCCGATACGTTCCCCTGACGTCACCCCCGATACGTTCCCCTGACATCACCCCCCGATAGGTTCCCCTGAGATCACCCCCCGATAAGTTCCCCTGAGGTCACCCCCCCGGATACGTTCCCCTGAGATCACACCCCGATACGTTCCCCTGATGTCACCCCCGATACGTTCCCCTGAGATCACCCCGATACGTTCCCCTGAGATCACCCCCCGATACGTTCCCCTGAGATCACCCCCCCGATACGTTCCCCTGAGATCACCCCCCCGATACGTTCCCCTGAGATCACCCCCGATACGTTCCCCTGAGATCACCCCCGATACGTTCCCCTGAGATCACCCCCCGATACGTTCCCCTGAGATCACCCCCGGATACGTTCCCCTGACGTCACCCCCCGATACGTTCCCCTGAGATCACCCCCCGATACGTTCCCCTGAGATCACCCCCGATACGTTCCCCTGAGATCACCCCCCCGATACGTTCCCCTGAGATCACCCCCGATACGTTCCCCTGACGTCACCCCCCGATACGTTCCCCTGAGATCACCCCTCGATACGTTCCCCTGAGATCACCCCCGATACGTTCCCCTGAGATCACCCCCCCGATACGTTCCCCTGAGATCACCCCCGATACGTTCCCCTGTGATCACCCCCCGATACGTTCCCCTGAGATCACCCCCGATACGTTCCCCTGACGTCACCCCCCGATACGTTCCCCTGAGATCACCCCCCGATACGTTCCCCTGACGTCACCCCCCGATACGTTCCCCTGACGTCACCCCCCGGATACGTTCCCCTGAGATCACCCCCCGATACGTTCCCCTGAGATCACCCCCGATACGTTCCCCTGAGATCACCCCCCCGGATACGTTCCCCTGAGATCACCCCCGATATGTTCCCCTGAGATCACCCCCCCGGATACGTTCCCCTGAGATCACCCCCGATACGTTCCCCTGACGTCACCCCCCGATACGTTCCCGAGGTCACCCCCGATACGTTCCCCTGAGGTCACCCCCCGATACGTTCCCCTGAGGTCACCCCCCCGGATACGTTCCCCTGAGATCACCCCCCCGGATACGTTCCCCTGACGTCACCCCCCCCGATATGTTCCCCTGAGGTCACCCCCCCGGATACGTTCCCCTGAGATCACCCCCCCGGATACGTTCCCCTGACGTCACCCCCCCGGATACGTTCCCCTGACGTCACCCCCCCGGATACGTTCTCCTGACGTCACCCCCGATACGTTCCCCTGAGGTCACCCCCCGATACGTTCCCTTGACGTCACCCCCGATACGTTCCCTTGACGTCACCCCCGATACGTTCCCCTGAGATCACCCCCCGATACGTTCCCCTGAGATCACCCCCCGGATACGTTCCCCTGAGACCACCCCCCCGGATACGTTCCCCTGACGTCACCCCCCAATACGTTCCCGAGGTCACCCCCGATACGTTCCCCTGAGGTCACCCCCCGATACGTTCCCCTGAGGTCACCCCCCCGGATACGTTCCCCTGAGATCACCCCCCCGGATACGTTCCCCTGACGTCACCCCCCCGGATACGTTCTCCTGACGTCACCCCCGATACGTTCCCCTGAGGTCACCCCCCGATACGTTCCCTTGACGTCACCCCCGATACGTTCCCCTGAGATCACCCCCCGATACGTTCCCCTGAGACCACCCCCCCGGATACGTTCCCCTGACGTCACCCCCCTGGATACGTTCCCCTGAGGTCACCCCCCCCCCGATACGTTCCCCTGACGTCACCCCCCCGGATACGTTCCCCTGACGTCACCCCCCGATACGTTCCCCTGAGATCACCCCCCCGGATACGTTCCCCTGACATTCCCCCTCATAATTTCCTCCAATCTCCTTAAAATGGTGCCCCCTGGTGTAAGCCCTGGGAGAAAGAAAGACTCGGGCTCTCTACACAGTCAGTGCCTACTTATCTTGTCCTGTATCTTGTGCTCCAGACAGATAGCGCATTACAAGCATCAATTGACATAAAGTTAAATGTGTATAACCTTACAGCGTAAAACAATCATCAGTGTGAGAGAGAGCACGAGTGTGACTGAGATGGGGAACAGGATTTTCCAGGTTTTTCCAAGAGCCTGAGGAAGAAGCTGTTGCTGAAGCTTTAAATGTGGGTTTTCAGGCTCCTGATGGGGTCATCAAGAAGTGGGCACGTCCTGGATGATGGACGTCCTCCTCCCTCTTCTGTATGCTCCTCAGTGGTGGGGCGAGATGTAGCCATTATGGAAATGGCCGAGTCCCACCACTCTGCATTGCAGTTCCTGTACTGGGCCATGATACAACCGGTCAGAATGCTCTCCGTTTGTCGACATCCAATCATGTGCTGAACTTCCTTAAACTTGTAGGAAAGTAGAGTTGCTGGCGTGGCTGCATCACTGTGCTGGCAGATTCTCTGAGATGCTGACACCCAGGAACTTGAAGCTGCTCTCCCTTTCCACTGCTCACCCCTCAGTGGGGGTGGGGGGGGGGAAGGGCACCAGGCAAGGTCCCTGTGAGGGAAGCTCTGTGTCTTGGGCTGTGGGTAACTGTCCCACAGTGAGCTGCCGGACACAGAGTCCCACAGCCTGGAAACTGGTTTCAGGCTGAAATCCTTTATCCAGTCCTGTTGAAGGGTCTCGGCCCGAAACGTCAACTGTACTCTTTTCCATAGACGCTGCCTGGCCTGCTGAGATCCTCCAGCATTTTGTGTGTGTTGCTTGAATTTCCAGCATCTGCTGATTTTCCCTTGTTTGAAGGTGCTCATCTAAGCTACTACCAGTTGCCCATATCCCTCTAAACCTTTCCTATCTATTTATCTGTCAATTGTCTTTAAAATGTTCTTAATCTATGTATCTGCCTCAATCACTTCCTTTGGCAGCTCACTCCACAGACTGACCACCCTCTGGGTGAAGAAGTTGCCCCTCAGGTTCCTATTAAATACCTTCCCTCTAGTTCTTGATTCCCCAAGCCGGGGGAAAAGATCATGAGCATTTGCCCTTCATCATTTTCTACAACTCTATAGGGTCACCTCTCAACCTCCTACACTCCAGGAAATAAAGTCCTAAGCTGCCTTACCTCTCTCATCAAGTCCTGGCAGCATCCTCGTAAATCTCCTCTGCACTCTTTCTGGTTTAGTGACATCGTTCCTGCAGCAGGCTGACCAAACCGGAACACAATACTCCAATGTGGCCTCACCAACGTCCTCCACAACGACCACCCGACTTTTAAGCTCTGCCCTGACTGAAGAAGGCCAGAGGCCCAAGAACCTTCTCCACCATGTCCACGTGTGATTTCATTTTCAGGGAACCATGTATCTGTTCCCCAAGGTCCCTCTGTTTTACAACATTTCCTGGTCTTGCTGTTCACAGTGATATTTCTACATTGATTTGAATTAAACTCCATTTGCTATTGCACAGCAATCTGATCCCAGCTTCCTATGGGTCTCAGAGGGCTTGTGGATAGGAGAGGAATGTTGGGGCTACTTTGAATGGAGTTTACATTCAAGGGTGCGCTCCTGGGAGAGGAAGGGTGGGCGTGAATTGGAAGTCTGTTCGGGATGAACTGACAGTGGGTCAAGGGAGATCAGCCAGGGTGAGAGGGACGTGGAGGGCTTCTGTCACAATCAACAGCTGGAATCAAGACAACAGGAATTTTCAGACACACTCTGGTGGGTATTATTAAAGTCAAGGTCAGGTGAGTCGTCAGCAGCACAAGTACATTTACGTGCAGAACTTGCAACAGCATCATAGCATTCACAACATGCTCGCAAAGGAAACATTATACACAGTTTTTACAACAAAAATACAATTAGAACAAAATAAAGGCTATTGGAAAGAGGTCACAGAGTTTCTGTACTGAGATGGTGATTAGGGCTATAGTCATTGGTTCAGGAACCGAATAGTTGAAGGGAGGTCGCTGTTCCTGAACCTGGTGGTGTGGGACTTCAGGCTTCTGTACCTCCTGCCCGATGGGAGCTGTGAGAAGATGGCCTGGCCCGGATGGTGGGCATCTTCTATCATGGGTGTTGCCTTCTTGAGGCAGCGTCTCCTGTAGATGGTGGGGAGGGATGTGTCTGATTGAGACTGCAGTTGAGAGCACCGCTGAGCAGTGGTCCTAATCTTCTCTCCCCCTCCCCTGCTCCCGCCCCCAGGAATGCAAAGAAGGAGTCCGATCTGGCAGCCGCCCAGGCACGTCTCAGAGACCTGGAGGCCATCCTCAATTCCAAGGATGCTGCGCTCTCCACTGCACTGAGTGAGAAGAGGAACCTGGAGAATGAGCTGCGGGAGATGCAAGCCAAGAATACTAAGGTGGGGACCGGTGGGGACTGTGTCATGGGTGGGTTCTCCTGCACCGACCGGGTGGCCTTTGAATGGCAAAGTTTATCATCACAAGCACAAGTGTAATGAGAAAGATACCGCAGTGAGAGATACAACATTCATATGAAAAGCAGTAGTTATAAGTTGTGGTTATGAGTGACCCTGGGGACAAGTCCACTGTTCCCTGAAACTGACCGCGTAGTTTGGTAAGATGGGAGAGAACGCATGTGGTGTGCTTGCTTTTATTAGCTCTTCCAAACTACATTGCAGAGTTATAAAACTCCTCTTAGACCACATCTGGAGTATCTAGGTCCAGGTCTAGATCGGTGTGCTGTGAACCATCTCCTCAACTTCCAGTTCTAGATCAGTGTGTTGCTGACCATGTCCTCCATTCCTGGTTCTAAATCGGTGTGTTGCTGACCATGCCCTCCATTCCTGGTTCTAAATCAGTGTGTTGTTGACCATGCCCTCCATTCCTGGTTCTAGATCAGTGTGTTGTTGACCATGCCCTCCATTCCTGGTTCTAAACCAGTGTGTTGTTGACTATGTCCTTCATTCCTGGTTCTAGATCAGTGTGTTGTTGGCCATGCCCTCCACTCCTGGTTCTAGATCAGTGTGTTGTGACCATGCCCTCCATTCCTGGTTCTAGATCAGTGTGTGGTTGACCATGCCCTCCATTCCTGGTTCTAGTTTGGTCTGTTATAAGGGGTTCCTCCCATTCCCTGTTCCAGATTGGTGTGTTGTGAATAGCTCCCTGGATCTCGATCAATATGTTATAGACTGCCCCAACCATTCCCAATACTAGATCAGTATGCTGTGAACCATACCCCACCTTCTCCATTCTAGAGCAGTGTGTTGATAACACCCTTCTCCATTTCCGGTTCTAGATCAGTGTGTCATGAGTTATCACCAACACTGGAGGTTTTTACTTAAGCCAATGAGGGCGTACTGTGTTGCTGGTTCCCAACCAATGAGGGCACATCACATTCTCAGTGCCCAGCCAATGAGGGTGCACCATGCAGAGGTGTATAATTCAGGAGGAGCATAGATAGGGTGAATGCGATCGGTCCTCCTCCTCCTCAGGTTGGGGAATCAAGAACCAAAGGGCATAAGTTTAAAATGAGAGGGGAGAGATTTACTAGGAAACTGAGGGGCAACTTCTTCACCCGGAGGGTGGTCATTCTGTGGAACGAGCTGCCAGAGGAAGTGGTTGAGGCAGGTACATTAACGACATTTAAAAGGCATGGGAAAGGCTTAACAGGATGTGGGCCAAATAGGACTAGCGTACTTAACACTGAAACTGAATACCAGTGCTGTAAGGCCTGGATAGAGTAGGTGTGGTGAGGGTGTTTCTATCAGTACGAGAGGCACAGCCTCGGGATAGAGGGATGAGAAGGAACTCGTTCAGCAATCAGATAATTGTGTAGATTTAATGCAGGGATTGACAGGTTCTTGATTGGTGAGTGTTACGGGGAGGATGAAGCTGAGGGAACAAAGAGCCAATGTGGTGGGCCAAATGGTCCAGTTCTGCTCTCAGAGCTGATGGGCACGGGTGAGTGCGGCCAGAGAAATTGGAATTAGTTTATAATTATTACGTGCTCTGGGATGCGTGGAATAACTTGTCTCGGATTCCTGTTTATGGAAATCGAATTGTTACGTCAGTGCAGTGCATTAGTTCAAGTAAAGAAGGAAGTAGGGATCAGGTTCAAGACTCGAACGAGGCATTTTCTATCCCATTGTTATAAGGCAAACAGTGGGGTGGAAGCTGTCCTTCAGCCTGGTGGGTGTGATTCCAGATTTCCGCCTGATGGGAGGGGGCGGATGAGAGAAGGTCTGGGGTGTGAGGGGTCTTGGATTCTGCTGGCTGCTTTACTGAGGCAGTGGGAAGTGTAGACAGAGTCCATGGAGGGGAGGCTGGTTTTGGTGACGTGCTGATCTGTGTCCGCAGCTCTCCGCAGTTCCTTGTGGTCTTGGACAGAGCAGTTACCGTAACAAGCCGTGATAGGATGGTGTCTATGGTGCATCAGTACACATCAGTGAGGGTTGATGGGGAGTTGCTCAATTTCGTTAGCCCGCAGAAGGGCTTATATCAATGCTGTGTGACTCTCAGTGGGGCAAATGGGAACTGTTTGACTTGGGATCTTGCTGTGCCTCCCCAGCTGGAGCTGTCCCTGAACGACATCAAGAAGCAACTTCAGGACGAGATGCTGCGGCGCGTGGAAATAGAGAACCGGGCGCAGACCCTCCAGGAGGAGCTCGACTTCCAGAGGAACCTCTACGACGAGGTGGGCCCTCGGGGTGACCTCACCCACCCTGCCCTCCTCCTTCCCCATTCAAACCCCCCACCCCTCAACACAACCACACACCCCTCCGTAACCTCGCTCTCCACTACCCTAACCTGGTAATCTTTCTTCTTTCCTCCACCTTACAATGAGAATCCATCTCCACCCTCTCTGCCCCCCCACCCTGCTCCTTCCCCTCTCCCTCCACCCCTTCCCCTCTCCTTTGTCCCTACCCACACCAAACCCCACCCCACCCCACTCCTCCTACACCAAGTACCTCCTCTCCCTAACCCTCCCCATTCCTCACCCCTCGTTACCCCCATCGACTGGTCTCAGGACTCCCATGACTGTCTCCCCCACTCCCCTCGCCCTCTCCTCTCTATTCACCCCTGGCAGCTTCCCAAAGTCTCTGACCCTCCACTCCCCTTTGTGCCCCCTCGCAGGAAATCCGGGAGACCAAACGGCGGCACGAGTCCCGGCTGGTGGAGATTGACTCGGGCAGGCAGCGGGAGTACGAGAGCAAGCTGGCCGACGCCCTCAGTGACCTACGCAGCCAGCACGAAGAGCAGGTCCGCCTCTACAAGGAGGAGCTGGGGAAGACCTATGACTCCAAGGTAAACGGGCCTCCCCAGTTCCCCCGTCCACATACCAGAGCCGCCACAGGGCAAGGGGCGGGTGTTACACGAGAGAGATTGAGAGGGAGGAGGTTCGGGGGGGGGGGGGGGTGTAAATTTAAACATTAGGACCAGAGGTGCAAGTTCAAAGGGACAAGGTAAGAGGGCAAATTCTATAGGGATGAAGGTGAAAGGAAACAAATTTGATGGAGATTTAGGTGAGAGGGATAAACTCTGAGGAGATTAAAGTGAGAGGGATAAACTCTGAGGAGATTAAAGTGAGAGGGATAAACTCTGAGGAGATTAAAGTGAGAGGGGGCAAATTTAAAGATTAAGGTCAGGGGAAAATTCAGAGTTTAAAGTGGGGTGCGGGTGTTTGAAGGGCAACGTGGGAAGGCAAGCACCAAAGACATTAAGATAGGGGGTGGGGTTAAGATGGAAGGCAAATCCAAAGGACAAAATTGGAGGGGGCAAGTTTGAAGTAGAAAGTGAGGGGGATAAATTTGATGGAGATTACATTGAGAGGGGGTAAATTTGAAGGGGATTTAAGGTGGGTAAATTTGAAGGGATTAATGGGAGGGGGTAAATTTGAAGATTAAAGTGAGGGGCTAAATTTGAGGGAGATTATGGTGAGGGGGTAAATTTGAAGAGAATTAAGGTGAGGGGTAAATTTAAAGGGAATTACAGTGAGGGGGTAAATTTGATGGAGATTACAGTGAGAGGGGGTAAACTTGAAGGGGCTTACAGTGAGAGGGTAAATTTGAAGGGGATTAAGGTGAGAGAGGGTAAGTTTGAAGGAGTTCCAGTGAGAGGGGGTAAATTTGAAGGGGATTACGGTGAGATGGGTTAGATTTGAGGGAGCTTATGGTGAGAGGGGGTAAATTTGAAGGAGATTAAGGTGGTGTGGGACTTCAGGTTTCAGCGCCTCCTGCCCGATGGGAGCTGTGAGAAGATGGCCTGGCCCGGATGGTGGGGGTCTCTGATAATGGGTGTTGCCGCCTTGTAGCAGCGTCTCCTGTAGATACAACCGATGGTGGGGAGGGATGTTCCCGTGTTGTATTGGACCGAGTCCACAGCTCTCTGCAGCTTCGTACCTTCCTGTGTATTTGAGTTGTGGTGGCACACCGTGATACAGCTGGGCAGGAGAGGATGTGAGGGACTGAGGTACGGGAGAGGAGTGGGTCAGCCATGTGCTTGAGGAAAAGGAGTATGATTGAAATTGGTTTATCCGTACAGTGAACAGCTTTGTTTCGCGTGCCATCCGTACAGGTCATTTCATCGCATCAGTACATCGAGGTAGGGCACGGGAAAAGCCATTACAGAACAGTTACAGAGAGAGTGCAGCGCAGGCAAGGGCCACGATGAGGTAGCTTGAGAGTCCATCTAGAGGAACGTTCAATCGTCTGATAACAGCGGCACGGAAGCTGTCCCTGAGCCTGGTGGTACGAGCTTTCAGGCTTCGCTATCCTCGGCCTGATGGGGGGAGGGAGATGAGAGAATGTCCAGGGTGGGGCTTTTGATTTGCTGGCTGCTTTACCGAGGCAGTGAGGGGTGTAGACAGAGTCCATGGAGGGGAGGCTGGTTTCGTTGATGTGCTGAGCTGTGTCCACAACCCTCTGCAGCCTCGGGCAGAGCAGTTTCAGTACCGAGCCGTGATGCACCCAGATAGGATGGTTTACGAGGTGCGTCTGTAAAACTTAGTGAGGGCCGTTGGGGACTGGCTGAATTTTCTGAGCCTCGTGAGGAAGAAGAGGTGTTGGTGAGTTTGATTGGCTGTGGTATCTGTGGTTGGAGCAGGACACTCCCAGCAACTCGAAGCTCTCAACCCTCCTGACCCCAGCACCGTTGATAGAGACAGGAGCTTGCCCCTCCACCCCACAACCCTTTCCGAAGGCAATCGCCAGCTCTTTTGTTTTGTTGACATTGAGGGAGAGGTTGTTGGCATGACAACACGTCACTAAGCTCTCTGTCTCCTTCCTATACTCCCAACTCATCATCATTTCAAATACAGCTCACTAAGTTGTATCATTTACAAACTCGTAGACGGAATGAGAACGGAATCTAGCCATGCGGTCATGAGTGTACAGGGAGTAGATGAGGGGCTGAGGACGCAGCCTTGTGGAACACCAGTGCTTAGAACCAAACGGGGTAACTTCACTTGCCCCATCATTGAAATGCTCCCGCAGACTATCGATTCACGTTCAAGGACTTTTCATCTCACGTTCTCAATACTTATTGCTTATTTATTTATTTATTATTTCTTGCTGTTTGTATTTGCACAGTTTGTTGTCTTGTTTTCACACTGGTTGAACGCCCAAGTAGGTGAGGTCTTCCATTGATTCCATTTTGCTATCATTCTGTTATGGATTATTGAGTATGCCTGCAAGAAAATGAACCTTCGGGTTGTATATGGTGACATATATGTACTTTAATAATAAATTTACTTTGAACTTAGAATGCTCGATCCCAGGAACCCGACCCTCTCGACCTCAGGAATCTGTTCTCTGTCCCCTTGTCTAAAGTCGATGACCAGCCCGTTAGTTCTGCAGACACTGAGGGAAGGCTGGGTGTGGTAACTCTCTATCTCCCTCGTGTACTCCAAGCCCAGCTCGCCTGACGTTATCGTCCTCTGTTGCAGCTGGAGAATGCCAAGTTCTCGGCCGAGCGGAACAGCAACTTGATTGGAGCGGCTCACGAGGAGCTCACCTCCACCCGGCTCAGGCTGGACAGCCTGACCACCCAGATGAAACAGCTGCAGAGCCAGGTAAGGGGGCCCTGCCGAGGGAGGGAGTGAGTGATAGACGCCTTTGGAGTGTGCGTGGGGGTGGACGGGCATTATCATGAACCAATCGAGAGCCGTAGATCGGGGCAATCGGGAGTCCAAGCCAGTAGAGAGACTGCAGACATCACCGGCCTGAGATAAAACATGCGTGTGAGGCAGCCTCTCGGCAGGTCAGAGAGTGGATGCCAAGGGAGGACTGGAGTCAGTTTTCCGGTTCTGAGATTGGGAATGGGGGAGTGGGATGAAAGAAAGGAACGTCACAGGGAAAATTGAGCAGTGGAAGGGGTGGGTGGAATGAAAGGAAATATTTGTGGTAGGGCGAGACAAGGTTGTAGGTCGGTAAGACAGATTTGGCCTATTGGTCTGTGGGTCACCCAGATGTGTTGGAAGTCCTGTAAACTTGTCTGTATTTAAATTAGAGTCAAGTTATTGTTACTGGACTGGGGTAGATGCACAAACTCACACAACACTCAAAGTGGCCCTTTGGCTAACTGGTCACACTGATCTACATTCCCATCTAAGCCAGTCCCATTGGTCTGTGCATGGCCACTATCCCTCTAAACCTTTTCTATCCATGTACCAGTCCATATCCCTCTAAACCTTCCCTATCCGTGTACCTGTCCGTATCCCACTAAACCTTTCCTATCCGTGTACCTGTCCGTATCCCTCTAAACCTTTCCTATCCGTGTACCTGTCCGTATCCCTCTAAACCTTTCCTATCCGCGTACCTGTCCGTATCCCTCTAAACCTTTCCTATCCGCGTACCTGTCCGTATCCCTCTAAACCTTTCCTATCCGCGTACCTGTCCGTATCCCTCTAAACCTTTCCTATCCGCGTACCTGTCCATATCCCTCTAAACCTTTCCTATCCGCGTACCTGTCCGTATCCGTCTAAACCTTTTCTATCCGTGTTCCTGTCCGTATCCCTCTAAACCTTTCCTATCCGTGTACCTGTCCGTATCCCTCGAAACCTTTCCTATCCGAGTACCTGTCCGTATCCCTCTAAACCTTTCCTATCTGTGTACCTGTCTAAGTATCTTTTCAATGTTGTTAATGTGCTGTCTCATATAACTTTCTCTGGCAGTTCATTCTATATACTGACCAGCAAAAATTTTGTCCTTAGATTCCTATTAAATCTCTCCCCTCTCAGTTAAAGCCATGCCCTCTAGTTCTTGATCCCCCAACACTGGGAAAAGACTGTGTGCGTTCTGTGCTCCTCATGAGTCTATATATCTCTATAATGTCACCTGTCATTCTCCCACATTCCACTAAAGAGTCCCAATTTCTGTCCATAATTCAGTCCCACAAATCCCAGCAATATCCTCGTAAATCTCCACTCTCCAGATTGAAGAGTCTTTCCTCTACAGGACGTAATTTTGTGTGAAGAACTGAACCACGATATTCCAAGTGAGGCCTCACTGATGCTTTGTACAATTGCAACATCACATCCCAGCTTTAGCACTTTGTGCCCTGACTGATGAAGGCCAGTGCTCTGTCTACCAGTGACTCCACTTTCAGGGAACCATGTACCTGTGCCCTTGCATCCCTCTGTTCCACACACTCTCCTTGCCGAGCCACTCCTGAAGCTAGGTTGTGGAGGCAGATTTAGTGATGAACTGAGAGGTGTAATTCCTCCCCCCCCATCCCTGGAAAACCTCTGGCCGTGGATGCGAGGATGGGTTCTGTGGATTACGTGTGGACCCAGACACACATGGTGACACTGACAGTTGAAGGGGATTGGGGGAGCAGGTGGGCGTGGACAGTCACGAGGAAGGGGATGTTGGCTGGTGCATCATGGTTTTGTGGAGGGTGGTGTAAGTCCTGTACCCATACTCACACACCTTTGAGTGGATTTTGGCGGCTGGAGCATCTGACTGCGGGGCACTGCGTACGGCTGAAGTCCACCTGGAGCTCCCTGGGGTAACGTGGCCCTGCATCACTGCAACCCCTCCCTTTGCAAGAGTGCGCCTAGGGACGGGAAGTGGGTGTAGAGGGAGGAGACCTGGTGAAGCTCAAGGTTAACAGAACTGGCGCAGGAGTGGGTTCAACAGGAACTCTGAAAACAGACCTGTGTGGGGAGAGGCCTGGCAAGAAGAGGTGAAGGGCCTTCTGGGTGCCTATGGCAGAGGTGGTGCTCTGCTGTCTCTGTGGCTGACCTCTGACCTATGCCCACCTCGTTAGAACCTGTGACCTGTGGCTTGTCATTGTGGCTGACTTGTGAACTGCTGCCATTATTGACCTGATGTGACCTGTGACCTATCAATTGACCTTTGACCTGCCATGGCTAACCTGTGACCTATCAATGGACTGACCTTTGACAGCTGGCAGCCAAGGATGTGAAGATTCAGGAGCTGGAAGCGGCCCTCCAACGTGAGCGTGACACCAGCCGTCGGATGTTGAACGAGAAGGATCGGGAGATGGCCGAAATGCAGCGTCGCATGCAGATCCAGCTTGACGAGTACCAGGAGCTGCTCGACGTGAAACTGGCACTGGACATGGAGATCAATGCCTACCGCAAGATGCTGGAGGGGGAGGAGGAGAGGTAGGATGACCCCGTGACCCTTCCCCTGACCCCTACTCACCGGAATGCCCTACTCAGTGTGACTATATCCTCCGCCGACCAATCCCATTACCTCACTGGCAAAGCCTCCCCTCACCTGCGACTCCTCATAAACCCCACATCACCTCTGACCCTTGACCTTCAGGAACCCAGGATCCAGTAACCCTATCGTCTTCCCCCTTTGTCCCAGGCTGAGGCTATCGCCTAGCCCTCCGCCGCAGGGGTCGGTGTCACGGACCACCACCAGCCGCACGAGCCACACCTCGCAGGCCGCCCAGACCAAAAAGCGGCGTCTGGAGGAGATGGAGGACGAAGGGGCAAGCAGCAGCACCATCACCCAGCACGCCACGTCCCGTGGCCGCGTGCTGGTGGACTCCATTGACCCTGATGGCCGCTTTGTCCGTCTGAAGAACAAGACTGACGAGGTAAGACGAAAGGGCTTCTCCCCCTCCACCCAACCGATCCTCGATAACCCTCCTCCTCACTCACCCTCGCCTACTCCCCCTCCACCCAACCGATCCTCGATAACCCTCCTCCTCACTCACCCTCGCCTACTCCCCCTCCACCCAACCGATCCTCGATAACCCTCCTCCTCACTCACCCTCGCCTACTCCCCCTCCACCCAACCGATCCTCGATAACCCTCCTCCTCACTCACCCTCGCCTACTCCCCCTCCACCCAACCGATCCTCGATAACCCTCCTCCTCACTCACCCTCGCCTACTCCCTGCCCTGCCCCTCCCACAACCCCCACACTCTCTACTTCTCTGTCTCCACTCGACCCACTCGTAACCCACACTCCCCTTCCCTCTAGTCTCACCTTCTCTGAGTCCCATCTCCCCCTCCTCTTGTCCCACTCCCCTCTCACCCACTACCCTTCTTTTTCTCCCTTTGTCCTGCCCCCCTCTTCCTGCCCCGAGCCTCTTTCTTCTCACACCCACCTACTTGTGTGTCTCTCCCCCCCCCATTCTCCCCATTCCCTTCTCTCTCTCCCCCCTCCTATCCCTCTGACTCGGAATCCCCCGTGCCTGTGTGAGCCTCACTATCCTCTTGTCGTGCCTGTAGCCCCTCACACTCACCTCCTCATGTATCTTCCCACCCTCTCCCCAACTCCCGTCCACCTTCCCACTCTCTCCCATTCCCTCCCGACTCGGAATCCCCCGTGCCTATGTGAGCCTCACTATCGCTGTCATGCCTGTAGCCCCTCACTCTCACCTCCTCCTGTATCTCCCCCCCCCCCCACTCTTCCCACCCTCTCCCCAACTCCTGTCCACCTTCCCACTCTCTCCCATTCCCTCCCGACTCGGAATCCCCCGTGCCTATGTGAGCCTCACTATCGCTGTCATGCCTGTAGCCCCTCACTCTCACCTCCTCCTGTATCTCCCCCCCCCCCCCCACTCTTCCCACCCTCTCCCCAACTCCCGTCCACCTTCCCACTCTCTCCCATTCCCTCCCGACTCGGAATCCCCCGTGCCTATGTGAGCCTCACTATCGCTGTCATGCCTGTAGCCCCTCACTCTCACCTCCTCCTGTATCTCCCCCCCCCCCCCACTCTTCCCACCCTCTCCCCAACTCCCGTCCACCTTCCCACTCTCTCCCATTCCCTCCCGACTCGGAATCCCCCGTCCCTGTGTGAGCCTCACTATCCTCTTGTCGTGCCTGTAGCCCCTCACACTCACCTCCTCATGTATCTTCCCACCCTCTCCCCAACTCCCGTCCACCTTCCCACTCTCTCCCATTCCCTCCCGACTCGGAATCCCCCGTGCCTGTGTGAGCCTCACTATTGCTGTCGTGCCTCCCCCAGGACCAGCCAATGGCCAACTGGCAGCTGAAGAGGCTGATTAATGGCCGGGCCACCATCACGTACAAGTTCCCTCCCAAGTTCATTCTTCGTGCTGAACAGTCAGTCACGGTAAGTGTCCCATCAGCTCTGTACCGTCCCCTCTTGCAGCCCCCGGGTCTCCCCCACTCTCATTCCTCCCTTGGGCTATCTGTGTGGTACCTCGGGACCCAGCACCCCGAATCAGTTTGCCGTACGAGATGTGAGCGGTGAACAGGGGCTTGCATTGCTGTTTTTGTGTTGTTCTGCTGAGCATTGTGGACACGCTATGCTGGCGCCAGGCCGCTCGGCAATACTTGCGGGCTGCCCCCGGTGCTCTCTCGCAGTGTTGGTTCACGCAGACAGCACACTTCACCGACGTGAGATTCCGCAGATGCTGGAAACGCGTCACAGCACGCACAAAACGCTGGGCACCTCAGCAGGCCAGGCAGCCTCCATGGGAATGAACAAACAGTCAATGTTTCGGGCCCAGACCTTCATCAGGACTGGAAAGGAGACCTTCTCTCCTATTCCTTGCCAGTGCTGATGACGGGTCTCGGGCTGAAATGGTGACTGTTGACTCATTTCCGTAGACGTTGCCTGGCCTGCTGAGGTGCCCAGCGTTTTGTGTGTGTTGTGACGCATTTGACTATACGTTTTGATGCACAGTTGATAAACTTGCATCTTAAACCTTGGGCATCATTCTTAACCAATGCACCCAAGCTGCGCAGTAGAATCCATGGTAAGTCAAGTTTGTTGTCAAGAATGGTGAGGTAGAGGTGTCATGAAAAACAGGAAAACGCCCAGAGTGTAGGAGAGCCCAAGATCGAAGGGCACAGCCTCAGAGAAAAGTCCCTTTAGAACTGAGAGGAGGAGGGATTTCCCCAGGCAGAGGGTGATGAATCTGTGGAATTCATTCCCACAGGACTGTGGAGACCAAATCACTGGCTGTACTTAAGGCAGAAATTGGTAGGTCCTTCATTGGTTGTGGGGGTGGGGGGGGGGTTAAAGATTCCTAGGAGAATGGGGCTGAAAACAAAATCAGCTGTGATTGAATGACAGAGCAGAGTTGATGGGCTGAATGGCCACAATAACTAAAGTCCTTACAGTCTTCACATTAGACAGAAGTTATACCGTACAGTTTTATGAAACACAGTGCAAAAGCAACGGGAAAACGTGTCGTGACGTGGCCTGACGGGTTTCATTGCTGAGGAGGTGATCGGGGTTGTGCCGGTCGGTTCAGGAACCGAATGGTTGAAGGGAAGTGGCTGTTCCTGACCCTGGTGGTGTGGGACTTCAGGCTTCTAAAGATTCAAAGATTCATTTTATTATTAAAATATGTATGCAGAATACAACTCTGAGATTTGTCTTCTCTAGATAGCCATGGGATTCAGAAAATCGTATAAGCAGTTGAAAGAAAGACATTGATACCCCCCCCCGCACAAAAAGAAAAAGAAACAAAAACTAGAAAACCCCAAAAACCTCCAACCCCTCCCTTGCACAAAAAACTATCAGTTCACCCAAGGCCCCAGGCCACCAATTGACAACGAGAAAGAATAGGCGAGAACGCGTTAAAAGCATTCAATGAAAGAGGCCGATATGAACTGCAGTCCAATACATAGATCTCAGAATTCGCGTAACCTCTCTGAGAGCATCAGGCCCAGTCGCCCCTCCGAGGGCATTAACGCAGCCCAGCGGCCCCTCCGAGAACTACCCTCTCTCTTCCGCATTTCCTCCATGTTCCTGTTCCTCCTGCCTAATGGTAGCACGAGAAGACAGCATGGCCCGGATGATGGGAATCTCTGATGAAAGAATCCTGCTCTCCTGCACCCTCCCTCCCTTCCACGCTGGCATAGTCCACCCTGGTGCCCAGGGACGGCTGCCCTGTGGGAGGAGTTGCTAGCTGTGGTGTCGGGCAAATGCAGCACTCAATCACCGAATGTGTCGAGGTCTCCATCCGTGGGATCTCAGACTGTGTCAGAAGGATTCTAAAGCTTCAGGGTGTGGGCTAATGGTGTCAGTTTATTAGTCAAAGACACAAGAGATTCTGCAGGTGCTGGAAATACGCAGATACAGGTACCTGGTGGGGGAACCTAGGACCAGAGGGCACAGCCTTGGAATACAAAGATGTCCCTCTAGAAGGGAGGAATTTCTTTAGCTCGAGGGTGGTGAATCCGTGGACAACTGCCACAGACATTTGTGGAAAAGCCAGGCCAGTCACTGAGTAGGCTTAAAGCGGAGGTTGATGTCTTCCTGATTAGACATGGTGTCAAAGGTTACGGGGAGAATGGGGTGGACAGGGGTAGGAATGGCAGAGCAGACTCAAAGGGCAGAATGGTTGAATTGTGTTCCTGTGTCTTATGATCTTGGATGCTGTCTGCATTAGAGGGTATGAACTCCGAGTTTAAGTTACATCACAGCTCTGTAAAACTCTGGTCAGACCACGCTCGGAGCATCGTGTGCAGGTCTGACTGCTCCCCTGAAGGAGGGGAGTCAAGGCTGAGGGGAGGCTCACCAGGATGCTGCCCCGGTTAGAGGGTGAGAGCCATGAGGAGAGGTTGGACAAAGCCAGGCTGTTTTCTCTGGAGCGGCAGAGGCTGAGGGGAGGCCTGATCGAGGTTTAGGTAAGAGCCATCGATCGAGAAGATGGAATGTTCCTCCCGGGGTAGAAGTGTCAAGTACCAGAAGGGTAGAGCTTTAGTGTGAGAAGAGAAGTCGAAAGGAGATGTGCAAGTTAACTTTTGTTCCGGTGGAATGGGGTGGTGATACGATAGAGACTCATGAACGTGTAGGCAGAAGGAATTGGTGTAATTTGTCATTGTTTGAGATGATGGTGAACTGTACTGTTGCACGTTTATGGTTATCTGATCCTGTCCTCTCATTTCACTCACCTACCCTCAGATCTGGGCATCGGAGGCCGGGGCTTCCCACAACCCCCCAACTGACATGGTGTGGAAGAATCAGCGCACTTGGGGCACTGGGGAAAATATCAAGACCATCCTGCTCAATGGCAGCAATGAGGTGAGACCCCCTCCCCCCTCACCCTAACCCAACCCTACCTTCCCTCCTCACCCTAACCCAACCCTACCTCCCCCTCACCCTAACCCAACCCTACCTCTCCACCCCACCCTAACCCAACCCTACCTCTCCCCCCTCACCCTAACCCAACCCTACCTCTCCACCCCACCCTAACCCAACCCGACCACCCCACCTCCCCCTCACCCAGCCCTACCTTCCCCTCACCCTAACCCAACCCTACCTTCCCACCTCACCCTAACCCAGCCCTACCTCCCCACCTCACCCTAACCCCCCACCTCACCCTAACCCAGCCCTACCTCCCCCTCACCCTAACCCAACCCTACCTCTCCACCCCACCCTAACCCAACCCAACCACCCCACCTCACCCTAACCCAGCCCTACCTCCCCCTCACCCTAACCCAACCCTACCTCTCCACCCCACCCTAACCCAACCCGACCACCCCACCTCACCCTAACCCAGCCCTACCTCCCCCTCACCCAGCCCTACCTTCCCCTCACCCTAACCCAACCCTACCTTCCCACCTCACCCTAACCCAGCCCTACCTCCCCACCTCACCCTAACCCAGCCCTACCTCCCCCTCACCCTAACCCAACCCTACCTCTCCACCCCACCCTAACCCAACCCAACCACCCCACCTCACCCTAACCCAGCCCTACCTTCCCCTCACCCTAACCCAACCCTACCTTCCCACCTCACCCTAACCCAGCCCTACCTCCCCCTCACCCTAACCCAACCCTACCTCTCCACCCCACCCTAACCCAACCCGACCCACCCCACCCCACCCTAACCTAGCCCTACCTCCCCCTCACCCAGCCCTAACTTCCCCTCACCCTAACCCAACCCTACTGCCCCACCTCACCCTAACCCAACCCGACCCACCTCACCCTCACCCAGCCCTACCTTCCCCTCACCCTAACCCAACCCTACCGCCCCACCTCACCCTAACCCAACCCGACCTCCCCACCCTAACCTAGCCCTACCTCCCCCTCACCCAGCCCTACCTTCCCCTCACCCTAACCCAACCCTACTGCCCCACCTCACCCTAACCCAGCCCTACCTCCCCTTCACCCTATCCCAACCTGACTTCCCCACCCCACCCTAACCCAACCCTACCGCCCCACCTCACCCTAACCCAACCCGACCTCCCCAACCGGTGACCCCAGACCCAGGGGAGGCCATCCCTCTCCCAGCATGATCATTTGGGCACTCTACTGGAGGGGAAAGTGTGGAAACAAGATCCATCCGGCGCCCATCTAAAGCAACACACAAGATGCTGGAGGAACTCAGCAGGCCAGGCAGCACCCATAGAAAAGAGTAAACAGTCAACGTTTTGGGTCGAGACCCTTCAGATGAAGACTCTCGACCCAAATCGTCGACCAAGACCCAAAATGCAGACTGTTCACTCTTTTCCTGCTGAGTTCCTCCAGCATTTTGTGTGTGGCTTTAGATTGCCAGCATTTGCAGATTTTCTTGTGTTTCTGATTCGCCGTCCACCTCAGCAACTTCCTCCAATGATTGTAGGATTACTCCTTCCCTCCCAAATCCTCTCCTCCCACCGACCATCTCCATCCCTCCACTCCAACTCTCCCCACAGGGAGACGGCAACCCTGTCCAAGTATTCCTTGGCAACAGGCACTTCAACACAGCCAGTCCATGTTAACACATCGACTGACCCTTTACACTTATCCCCAGGCCATCAGCTCCTCCCAGATTCTACCCCTAACCCACACACCAGCGGGGACAATTTACAGAGGGAGATTAATCGTCTGACCCTGCACGTCACTGGGATGTGGAACAGAACCGGAGTATTAGGGGGAATCTTATGTGGTCACAGGGAGAGCGTGCAAATCTCTCTCACTCACACACACACACACACACACACACCACACACACACGCGCACACACACTCACACACTCACAACTCACCTCACACACGCGCGCACACACTCTCTCACACACACACACACACACACACACACACACACACACACACTCACGCGCGCGCACACTCACACACACACTCTCTTCCCCCTCCCCTCCCAGGCTCAACCTCTCTCCCCCTCCCAGTCCCTCACATTCCAACAATATCATTGTAAATCTCATTCCACTCCCTCCAATTACAAACCCTTTCCTCCCCCTCCACTTGCTGCTTGACTCTGTACCTGAACCCGCCCCAAGTCCGTTCTCTCTCCCTCTTTCTGCCTGAGCTCTGAAAACCGGGTCTGTACGGAGCTGACCCTTTCCTGCTGGCTCCCGTCACTGCCCTGTTTGCAGGTTCCAGACGGTGGGGAGGGGTGTGTCGGAGGGAGTTGAGGGGTGAGTGTGGTTCTGGCCACTGACCGACAGGTTGTTGATTGCTTTTATCCTCTCCCGCCAGGAGATGGCGATGCGCACGGTGACCCGCTCAGCGTTGATCAACGACGATGACGAGGACTTCGATGGGGGACTGCGCCGGCGCGAAGTGCACCAGGTATAGGCAGTGAAGCCACCGAGGAGCTGGCAGCGAGTGGCTCGGTTTTCTTCGTCCCTCACCTCCCTCCGCCCTGCCTCCCCCCCACCCTGGTGATAGGACGAGGAGGTTTCTGTGCCACACCTCCGTTGCTGAGCTCCAAGTGATACTGCCACACTAGTCCCCTCTCCCACAGGCTCTGTGTGGGTGGGCCAGCCTGAAGCCGACTGGCCGAGCGGCCTGAGGACTTGATTGGATGCCAGTGATTTAACCCCGCGTGGTGTGGGGTGTTGACATCGTGTGACTGAGTGCCTCTGCATTTCTTTGCCTTCTCATTGCTCTCTGCCTGTGTGGGAAAGGGGTGGCTCATTCCTGTGGGGGTCAGTGGGTGGAAAATGGGCTTATGGTGGGGGGGGGGGTTGAGTTGGGGGAAACTCCTCACTTTCTAACCCCTGTTTCTCTCCCCACCTCCTTGAGCTTTCAGTATCTGAGTGACAGTGTGATGGATTTGAGCCCTTCCCTGGATCCGCTCAGCGAGACTTCTGTTCTGGGGAAGGGACCCTCACTCCCACTTCCTCGCCCCGACACAAAACCCCTCATCGCTGCGTGGTGAGAGGCTTCCTTCCCAGATTTGGAGCACACACCCCTCTCCTGCTTGTTTCAGCACCCTCCCCTCGCCTCAACCCATCCCCTGCCCAGTGTGGCCTCTGATCAGCCCTATGTCCACACTCGCTCAGTTCCCTGCCCCCTGGTAACCATCTCCTCCCCCCGGCCTGAGGCAATTGGGTTTCTATTGCCCCTCCCACCCAACCTTCAGAACAGGAGCACCCCAGGCTTGAGCATTCATCAAGCCTCCATTGTCCTGAACCAGCCCGCGTCCCTTGATTTTCTCCCCCACCACTCCCCCCCCCCTCCCTCCTCTTGAACATTCCTGAGACTCCTGGGGGGGGAGGAATTCCAAAGATTCCACACCCTCAGGATGAAGATGTTCCTCCTCCTCTGCACCCTGAGTGGTCTATTCTTCATTCCAGGGAACCCCCCCCCCCACCATTTTGTACACCCCCTCCCCACCAGCTAAAGATGTCACCTTCCCCCCCCCCCCCCCACGCTCCATCAGAATTAACTACTTTGCTGAAAGGATCCTCCAGACAGACCCACAGGTCTGAGATCTCCAGACAGTAAACAGTCACTCACTCGGAATTTGAAGCACAGGACTCTGGGAACGAATTCACACAGTTTGACCGGTTCAGTGATCCTCCCAGCCACAATTGATCTTTGATTTCCCAGTCCACTGATTGATCGAACCCCTCCAAACCTGGCCCCACTTTGGGACCCCGTCTGGCCCCCTTACTGGATAGGATGATGGCCTGAGGATTAGGAAGAGGGTCTACCCGGTCAAAGTGGCCAGTCCCTCCCTGGACTATAAGGGATGCAAATAGACCGTCCGCTGTTCTGTAAACCCCAGCCAGTGCAGGTCAGGGTCCCTCCTCCCTGTACACTTCGTTCCCCATGGCATAGGGAGCTGGAGATGTTGAATCATTCCCAGCTGGAGGTCTAACCACCAGTCTCGGAAACTCACCTGGGTCTCCTCCCGAAAATCTGGCCAGCCTGCTGGGAACTGCCCAACTGCCCATGCTCGGGGGGAGAGGAAGAAATCCCAAATCCTAAACAACCAGCCAGGGATCTGCCCTGATACAGGATACCGGCTGATCTGTGCCACACTGGTTATTCCGCTATTCTCCTTGAGAATACTTTTTTTTCTCTCGGTCCAAAACATTTCAGGTAACCCTTTCCCTCCCCAACACTTCAGCCTGGCCCGAGGGTTGGTGATCCCAGTCTGAAAGATCCTGTTCCTTGAAAAATGCCTCCCCTATGGCTGTCGGCAGTGACGCTGAGATTCGTAGAATGGTTTCGGATTTGACTATAAACAATCCCCTCCACTGTTACAGACCCGTCCTCATTGGTATCCTTGTCATTACAGACTCCTCCTAATCAGTATTCATAAGTTACACACTATCCATTACAGAGCCTTCCTAACCTGTACCTTCATATTAAACACCCCCCAGCTATTACAAACCATTCCTAATTAGTATCCCTGTAATGCACACCTCTCCATCCATTATAGACCCTTCCTAACTAGTATCTATGTTATTACTGACTCTTCCACCATTACAAGCCTTTCCTAACCATTATAAGTTAATACAGACCTCCCTAGCAATTAATCTTTGTTATTACAACCCTTCCTCTATCACAAGACCTTTGCTAGCCGTCAGTATCCATTATTACACGCTCTCTCTAAGCATCAGTCCCCTTGTTACCACACGCTCCAGGCTTGTCACCAATGCTCATTTTGCAGCCTCCTTGCCTTCAGTGTTTCTGTTATTAGAGGACCCTCCCTTGCCACCAATATGCCTTATTATTACACGCTTCCTTCACGGGGAATATCTAAACTTCAACCTGCCAGCTTGAACGGACCCCCTCCCCCACAACTCTACAGACCTCCCGCCCAATGCATTTTTGCAACGTCCCCACCAAGGGTCAACTCCCTGGAAAGGTTTGTATGGACCACAAGCTCCACTCAACCCTGGTCTCTCTCTGTCACACCATCATTCAGCTATCTGCCATCTCAGTCCTCTGCATTTCAAGATCATTCTCAGGAACGAGGTGTCAGGATTTCATGGTGCGTTAGGGGATGTCATTATAGCTGAAAATGTGACCCTTGGTTTATAGATTGTCGATGATCCGATTGGATCCAAATTAGATTAGATCCACTGCAAAGTTCTGTATCCCAAACTTGTTTTGTTTAAATAAAAAATAATTTTTGAAAGATTACAGCTGTCTCCTTCGATTTCTTTAATGACTTCCTGATTTATATTTAAATCAAAGAGACTGATACAGTTTTGTGCTGGGTTTTAAAATAAATTCTGATTTAATTAGTTAAATTGGTCAGTCTGGTATTGAAGTACTCTAACCAGATGTTTCTTGAGGGGTTAAAAATGAGCAGCTGTTTCCAGATGTGAAGGGAGGGAGGGGTCTTGTTTAGGCCTGATCTGGGATGCATGGCCCAGTAATCAGGCTAGAGCAGGGGGCAGAGAGAGCGATGAAGTTAGAGCAGGAGGCAGCCAAGGCAATACCTCCTGAGTAGTTACTCAGTGACGATGTCTCTGTTTAAGTTTTGATATCAGGGTTTGGCCCTAGCCTTTTTCCCGAGCGCCATGAAATTCTAGCCATCTCCACCCTTTTCCCTACTGTCCTCTCCCCTCTCCCCGAACCTTCTTTTGGCTCTGTCTGGGCTCTCAACTTCGGACCATGAAGGTGGATTGGCTGGATCTCCTCTGGGCGTCTGATCCCTCCCACATAACCATTAGCCCCCAGCTCCTGGCGGTGGCTCCGTGGCGTTGCCTGTTTCCTCCAGGCCACACAGAGGGGTTGGTGGTGGTCAGGAGTGGTTTCACTTCCACTCCCACCCCTGACCTTCATGTCAACTCCCCTCCTCCACCTCTGTTAACCCAAATCTCAGTTCACTCCTTTCTTCAGGAAGATCTTCAACTCATACACCGAGGTCCCTCTGTCCCTCAGTACTCCCTACCATTCACAGTGTGTCCTACCCTTGTACACCGAGGTCCCTCTGTCCCTCAGTACTCCCTACTGTTCACAGTGTGTCCTACCCTTGTACACCGAGGTCCCTCTGTCCCTCAGTACTCCCTACTGTTCACAGTGTGTGTCCTACCCTCGTACACTGAGGTCCCTCTGTCCCTCAGTACTCCCTACCGTTCACAGTGTGTGTCCTACCCTTGTACACCGAGGTCCCTCTGTTCCTCAGTACTCCCTACCATTCACAGTGTGTCCTACCCTTGTACACCGAGGTCCCTCTGTCCCTCCGTACTCCCTACCGTTCACAGTGTGTGTCCTACCCTGGTGCACCGAGTTCCCTCTGTCCCTCAGTACTCCCTACCGTTCACAGTGTGTGTCCCACCCTTGTACACCGAGGTCCCTCTGTCCCTCAGTACTCCCTACCGTTCACAGTGTGTGTCCCACCCTTGTACACTGAGGTCCCTCTGTCCCTCAGTACTCCCTACCGTTCACAGTGTGTGTCCCACCCTTGTACACCGAGGTCCCTCTGTCCCTCAGTACTCCCTACCCGTTCACAGTGTGTGTCCTACCCTTGTACACCGAGGTCCCTCTGTCCCTCCGTACTCCCTACCGTTCACAGTGTGTGTCCTGCCCTTGTACACCCTCTGTCCCTCCGTACTCCCTACCGTTCACCAGTGTGTGTCCTACCCTTGTACACCCTCTGTCCCTCCGTACTCCCTACCGTTCACAGTGTGTGTCCTACCCTTGTACACCTTCTGTCCCTCCGTACTCCCTACCGTTCACAGTGTGTGTCCTACCCTTGTACACCCTCTGTCCCTCCGTACTCCCTACCGATCACAGTGTGTGTCCTACCCTTGTACACCCTCTGTCCCTCCGTACTCCCTACCGTTCACAGTGTGTGTCCTACCCTTGTACACCCTCTGTCCCTCCGTACTCCCTACCGTTCACAGTGTGTGTCCTACCCTTGTACACCCTCTGTCCCTCCGTACTCCCTACCGTTCACAGTGTGTGTCCTACCCTTGTACACCCCTCTGTCCCTCCGTACTCCCTACCGTTCACAGTGTGTGTCCTACCCTTGTACACCCTCTGTCCCTCCGTACTCCCTACCGTTCACAGTGTGTGTCCTACCCTTGTACACCCTCTGTCCCTCCGTACTCCCTACCGTTCACAGTGTGTGTCCTACCCTTGTACACCCTCTGTCCCTCCGTACTCCCTACCGTTCACAGTGTGTGTCCTACCCTTGTACACCGAGGTCCCTCTGTCCCTCCGTACTCCCTACCGTTCACAGTGTGTGTCCTACCCTTGTACACCGAGGTCCCTCTGTCCCTCCGTACTCCCTACCGTTCACAGTGTGTGTCCTACCCTTGTACACCGAGGTTCCTCTGTCCCTCAGTACTCCCTACCGTTCACAGTGTGTCTCCTACCCTCGTACACCGAGGTCCCTCTGTCCCTCAGTACTCCCTACCATTCACAGAGTGTCTCCTACCCTCGTACACCGAGGTCCCTCTGTCCCTCAGTGCTCCCTACCATTCACAGTGTGTGTGCTACCCTCGTACACCGAGGTCCCTCTGTCCCTCAGTACTCCGTACCGTTCACAGTGTGTCCTACCCTCGTACACCGAGGTCCATCTGTCCCTCAGTACTCCGTGCAGTTCACAGTGTGACCTACCCTTGTACACTGAGGTCCCTCTGTCCCTCAGTACTCCCTACCGTTCACAGTGTGTGTCCTACCCTCGTACACCGAGGTCCCACTGTCCCTCAGTACTCCCTACCGTTCACAGTGTGTGTCCTACCCTTGTACACCGAGGTCCCTCTGTCCCTCAGTACTCCCTACCGTTCACAGTGTGTGTCCTACCCTTGTACACCCTCTGTCCCTCAGTACTCTCTACCGTTCACAGTGTGTGTCCTACACTCATTAGACTCGTACAGTGCATCACGACGCACTTACAGGTTAAAACTGCATCTGCCACAGCTCTGCCCAACTTACCACTTGCCCGTGAAAAGAAAGCTATTTCTGTATTCTCCAAATCTTGTGTCATCTGCAAACTTACCCATAAGACCTAGGACCAGAATCGGGCCATTCAGCCCATCGAGTTTGCTCCCCCATTCCATCATGGCTGATTCATTGTCCCTTTCAACCCCTTTTTTCATGCCTTTTCCTCATAATCTTTGATGCCTTTACTAATCAAGAGCCTGTCCGCCTCTGCTTTAAATGTACCCAATGACTTGGTTCCCGCAGACATCTGTGGCAATACAGCCTCGGCAATATTTTTAATATCAGACAAAATTATCGACTGTCCATTTCCCTCCATGGATGCTGCCTGACCCTTTGAGCGTCTTCAAACTTCCAGATTCCACCATCTGCCGTCTTTGGCGTCTCCCTCTGTACCGCGCGTGTGTGTGTGTGTGTGTGTGTCTCTAAGAGCCTGTAAATTGCAGACAGTGGGGCTCAGGGAAGGTCTCGAGGGATATGTCAGGAGGAGGGGATTCCAGGTCATCTGGGGGTGTTCCCTGGAGTTTGGAAAGTTCAGTCTGAGGTTGGAACTCGGATGGGGAGAGGACGAGGATGAAATACTAGTCTGGGTATCAGGAGCAAAGTTTGAAAGACTAGTACAGCACAGAAAAATGTCCTTCAGCCCACAATTTCTGTGCCAAAGAATAGAAAAGGGAATGTAGTCTATGCTCTGATGTACAGTCCTTCACATCTGCGATGGATTGTCTCGAGAGAGTTGTCACTAATTTGCCTTCAAAGCTCTGGACTTTTAAACACCTCATGTCAGTTCAAATGTTCCATTTCAATCTCACTGGCTCTAGGTTATTCTTATTCAATCTTAATGGCTCTAGCCCAAGCCAGCATCCATTTATTGCCCTCCTCCACCAGTGACAACTGGTAATTTATGGTTCTCTGTTCTAAATCAGTTACCAAACCAGTAACAAACTGGAATCACTTGGGATAGACACAGACCCCACCATTCACAAACCTACATGTTATATCCAACCGAAGAACACCTCACAAATATCTTCTTATTGGGAAATGACCTCTAGTCCAACTGATTTCGTTCTTTCAACCAAGCAAAACCAGTTCACAAAATGGAGGATACAGAGCAGCTTCAAAAAAATGGCTTTGACCATTCCTTTGACAAGAACGAAGACAATTGGTCTGTCTGCTTCCACTGTCCCTGAACTATTTGAGTTCACTGATTTGTAGACTGTATTTCTTTCTGGCCAGCAGCACTCTCTAATAGTTCCCTTTTTGGGAAAGGGCATGAATGGTAGGGCGAGAGAGAGTGTCCGCCACGACATTGTCCTTTCCCGAGACATGCCGGACATCCGTCGTGTATTCAGAGATGTAGGACAGGTGTCACTGCTGGCGGGATGACCAGGGATCGGACACCTTCGTGAACGCAAAGGTAAGCGGCTTGTGGTCCGTGAACGCGGTGAAGGGCCTACCTTCTAAGAAGTACCTGAAATGCCAGATTGCCAGGTATAGCGCCAACAGTTCCTGGTCGAAAGCACTGTATTTGAGCTCGGGTGGTCGCAGGTGTTTGCTGAAAAGCGCCAGGGGTTGCCAGCGAACCTTGATGAGTTGTTCCAGCACCCCACCGACTGCCGTGTTAGACGCGTCCACTGTGAGGGCGGTAGGGACATCCATTCTGGGGTGCACTAGCATCACGGCGTTTGCCAAGGCTTCTTTCGTTTTAATGAAAACGGCGGCGGACTCCTCGTCCCAGGTAATGTCCTTGACCTTACCGGACATCAGGGCGAACAGGGGGCGCATGATTCTGGCAGCTGAAGGGAGGAAGCGGTGGTAGAAATTTACCATACCCACGAATTCCTGAAGGCCTTTGATTGTGTTGGGTCGGGGGAAATGGCAGACTGCGTCTATCTTAGCGGGCAGAGGGGTTGCCCCGTCTTTAGTAATCCTGTGGCCCAGGAAGTCGATGGTGTCGAGCCCGAACTGGCATTTGGCCAGGTTGATTGTCAGGCCGTATTCATTCAGTCGGGCGTAGAGTTGACGGAGGTGGGACAGATGCTCCTGACGACTGCTGGTGGCTATGAGGATGTCGTCCAAATAGATGAAAGCGAAGTCCAGGTCGCGTCCCACCGCGTCCATTAACCGCTGAAACGTCTGTGCGGCATTCTTCAGGCCGAACGGCATGCGGAGGAACTCGAAAAGGCCGAAAGGGGTGATGAGTGCCATTTTGGGGACGTCGTCCGGATGCAACGGGATTTGATGGTATCCCCGGACGAGGTCCACCTTGGAGAAGATCCGTGCAAAATCCTGAATGTGCGGCACAGGGTAGCGGTCCAGTGTTGTAGCCTCGTTCAGCCTGCAGTAGTTGCCACATGGTCTCCAGCCCCCGGATGCTTTGGGCACCATGTGCTGTCAGACCGCCGTATGATCCCCAATTCCTCCATCCTCTTGAACTCCTCCTTCGCCAGTCGGAGCTTGTCCGAGGGAAGCCTCCGAGCACGGGCATGGAGGGGTGGTCCCTGGGCCGGGATGTGGTGCTGTACGCCGTGTCTGGGCATGGCTGCCGTGAACTGCGGTGCCAGAACCAATGGGAAATCCGCCAGGACTCTGGTGAAGTCGTTGTCGGACAGTGTGATGGAGTCTAGGTGTGGGGCTGGCAACTGGGCTTCACCCAGGGAGAACGTTTGAAAGGTCTCGGCGTGGACCAGTCTCTTCCTTGGCAGGTCGACCAGTAGGCTGTGAGCGGTTGGGCTATGGCAGCCAGTGTGAAGTCCCACGTGAACTGGCTGGAGCCGAACTGTAGCCAAACCGTATGGGTGCCGTAGTTCAATAGACAATAGGTGCAGAAGTAGACTATCAATACCGGTTCCTGCCTTGTCCCCATATCCCTTGATTCCCCTATCCATAAGATACCTATCTAGCTCCTTGAAAGCATCCAGAGAATTGGCCTCCACTACCTTCCAAGGCAGTCCTTACTGTGCTGCCGTTCGCGGCCCTCAGGGTGGGACCCGGTGCCCTGTTGCGGGTGTCGTAACTCGTCGGAGGTAAGACGCTGATCTCGGCTCAGGTGTCGACCAAAAAGCGGCGTCCTGACCGCTTGTCCCACACATACAGGAGGCTATCCCGATGGCCAGCCGCCGGAGCCATCAGCAGCAGCTGTCCCTGGCGTTTCCTGGGAACTTGCAGGGCGGGCGACAGCGGCGGGCTTCTGTCTCCTCACCCCTCCCTCTGGGGCTAGTGGGCTCTGCTGCCGGGCCTGGTCTGGTCTGCTGCTGGGAGTGTGGCCTGGTGATCTGTCCGACAGACGCCCCACTCTCCTTCTTGGCTTTCCACAGCAAGTCCGCCTGGGCCGCCACCTTCCAGGGGTCGCCAAAATCCGTGTCGGACAGCAGCAGGCATATGTCCTCGGGCAGCTGCTCCAGGAATGCCTGCTCAAACATGAGGCAGGGCTTGTGACCTCCGGCCAGGGAGAGCATCTCGTTCATCAAAGCTGATGGCGGCCTGTCCCCCAAACCATCCAGGTGCAGTAAGCGGGCAGCTCGCTCGCGCCGTGAGAGTCCGAAAGTCCTTATGAGCAGGGCTTTGAATTCTGTGTATTTGCCGTCCGCTGGGGGCGACTGTATGAACTCCTCAAGCTAGGCGACTGTCTCCTGGTCGAGGGAGCTCACCACGTAGTAGTAACGTGTGGCATCCGAGGTTATCTGCCGAATGTGGAATTGGGCTTCTGCTTGTTGGAACCATAGGTGAGGTCGCAGCGTCCAGAAGCTTGGCAGTTTTAACAAAACTGCATGAACAGATGCGGCGTCGTTCATCTTCGGCTCAAATATCGTTTGGGCCGTCGGGGTCACCAATTGTAGCAGTGTGCTACACGCAGCACTGAAATAACGACACGTAGTCGATGAGCTGCAGTTGCAAAAAGAGGCTTATTCAAACTTCGTGGCCTCGCTTTAAAGCCTTCCTGATCCCGCCCTCCCCGGGTGGGAATGCTGTAGGGGGCGCGTATTCACAGTCCCGTCCCGCGCGCGGGCTTTTCCCCTTGCTGGTGAAGCAGGCTTGGCGCCCTCTTTGGGACCGGCCTCAATGCCAGCGCGCGCTGCTTTGTGAGCCGGTTCGAGTGCGCTGGGAAGTGGGTCGCCACAGGCACATATAATTCCCTGTTTTCTCTCTCCCTCCTTTCTTAAAAAGTGGGATAACATTAGCCACCCTCCAATCCTCAGGAACTGATCTTGAATCTATAGAACGTTGGAAAATGATTACCAATGCATCCATGATTTCTAGAGCCACCTCCTTAAGTACCCTGGGATGCAGACCATCAGACCCTGGGGATTTATCAGCCTTCAGTCCCATCAGTCTACCCAACACCATTTTCTGCCTAATGTGAATTTCCTTCAGTTCCTCCGTTACCCTAGGTCCTCTGGCCACTATTACATCTGGGAGATTGTCTGTGTCTTCCCTAGTGAAGACAGATCCAAAGTACCTGTTCAACTCGTCTGCTATTTCCTTGTTCCCCATAATAAATTCACCCATTTCTGCCTTCAAGGGCCCAACTTTGGTCTTAACTAATTTTAAACATAACATAAAGATATAGGGGCAGAGTCAGGCTGTTTGTCCCACCGAGTCTGCTCCATGACTGATATTTCTATCAACCCCCATTCTCCATATCACCCTTAGCATCTCATCAATCAAGAACCATTCAATCACTATACCCAACATCCTGGCCTCTACGGCAACAATTTCTTCAGAAACGTCCTGAGCAATGTTGCGTCCCCGAGGGAGAACGAGTTATGTTGGTGTTGGGAGATATTGGCAGGCTGAGGAGTGCTGGAGGCGGTGGAGGGGGGCAAATCTTTGGAAGTGGCGTCGGAGGACGGTAAAACCAAACTGGCTGTGACTCCTCTGACACTGCAAGGGTAGAACTCATCCGTTATTTCCTTTAAAAACTTAAAGAACCTGACGACGGTGTGTGGTGCTGACTCTCTCTGCCCATCCGTTGGAAGATATTTGGGTGGGTTCTGGCTCACTGAAGCTGCCAAGCTGATCACCCGGGGAAGGGCTAGCATGGATTCAGTGGTCACTGACCGTCAGCTGCAACTGTGGGGTGGTGGTGTGTATGGTGGAGGAGCATTCGGTGGCTGTGGCCAGGGATGTGTGAGGGGGTAGGGAGCATGTTGAGGGGGTTGGAGGCAGGGTGCATGTTTGGAGGGTGGAGGGAAGTTGAGGGGAGGGTTGGTGTTGATAGGCGTTGGTGGGTTTTGGGAGAGGGGAGGAATTCGGAGTTTGGAAGCATGTTGAGAGTCATTGGGTGGAATTAAGGGGAGGGTTTGTGTTTTGGGGGGAGGAATTGGGGTGGGGGGTCCCATTGGTTGGTGTCAGAGAGAATCACGAAGGGGAGAAAGGGACGAATACTGATGCCTCTCCCCCCCTCCCCCCCCCCCCACCGACAGGCGAGCCACAGCACCGATGCTGAGTACAACCTGCGTTCTCGTGCCGCGGTGTGCGGATCCTGCGGGCAGCCCGCCACCCCGCCCCATGAGTCTGGCCAGAGCGTGCAGAAGAGCACGGTGATCACCGGTCCCACCTCCCGGCAGACCATCACCAAGTCCTACCGTACCGTCACCAGCAGCGGTGGCGGTGGAGGAGTGGCAGGGGCGGCGGAGAGCCTCGTCCCCCGAGCGTACCTGATGGGGGAGCAGCACTCAATCGGAGGGCAGGTCAGTGAGGGTTGGGCATACCCGAAGTCCTCCCACCACACACAAACCGGTCAGAGAGTTGGTTCCCCATTTCCCTGCTTTTCACCTCATCCCAAAGAATACCCCCACTCACCCCTCGTCACTTTTAGTCCAACTGGTCTATGTGACCAATATTCCCATCTAAACCAGTCTCATTTGCCCATGTTTGTCCATATCCCTCCAAACCTTTCCTATCCGTGTACCTGTCCATATCCCTCTGAACCTTTCCTATCCGTGTACCTGTCCATATCCCTCTAAACCTTTCCTATCCGTGTACCTGTCCATATCCCTCTAAACCTTTCCTATCCGTGTACCTGTCCATATCCCTCTGAACCTTTCCTATCCGTGTACCTGTCCATATCCCTCTGAACCTTTCCTATCCGTGTACCTGTCCATATCCTTCTAAACCTTTCCTATCCGTGTACCTGTCCATATCCCTCTAAACCTTTCCTATCCGTGTACCTGTCCATATCCCTCTAAACCTTTCCTATCCGTGTCCCTGTCCGTATCCCTCTAAACCTTTCCTATCCGTGTCCCTGTCCGTATCCCTCTAAACCTTTCCTATCCGTGTACCTGTCCGTATCCCTCTAAACCTTTCCTATCCGTGTACCTGTCCGTATCCCTCTAAACCTTTCCTATCCGTGTACCTGTCCGTATCCCTCTAAACCTTTCCTATCGGTATCCCTCTAAACCTTTCCTATCCGTGTACCCGTCCATATCCCTCTAAACCATTCCTATCCGTGTACCTGTCCGTATCCCTCTAAACCTTTCCTATCGGTATCCCTCTAAACCTTTCCTATCCGTGTACCCGTCCTTATCTCTCTAAACCTTTCCTATCCGTGTACCTGTCCGTATCCCTCTAAACCTTTCCTATCCGTGTACCTGTCCGTATCCCTCTAAACCTTTCCTATCGGTATCCCTCAACCTTTCCTATCTGTGTACCCGTCCATATCCCTCTAAACCATTCCTATCCGTGTACCTGTCCGTATCCCTCTAAACCTTTCCTATCCGTGTACCCGTCCTTATCTCTCTAAGCCTTTCCTATCCGTGTACCTGTCCTTATCTCTCTAAACCTTTCCAATCCGTGTACCTGTCTGTATCCCTCTAAACCTTTCCTATCCGTGTACCTGTCTGTATCCCTCTAAACCTTTCCTATCCGTGTACCTGTCCGTATCCCTCTAAACCTTTCCTATCGGTGTCCCTCAACCTTTCCTATCCGTGTACCCGTCCATATCCCTCTAAACCATTCCTATCCGTGTACCTGTCCGTATCCCTCTAAACCTTTCCTATCGGTATCCCTCTAAACCTTTCCTATCCGTGTACCCGTCCTTATCTCTCTAAACCTTTCCTATCCGTGTACCTGTCCTTATCTCTCTAAACCTTTCCTATCCGTGTACCTGTCTGTATCCCTCTAAACCTTTCCTATCCGTGTACCTGTCTATATCTCTCTAAACCTTTCCTATCTGTGTACCCATCCATATCCCTCTAAACCTTTCCTATCCATGTACCTGTCTATATCCCTCTAAACCTTTCCTATCCGTGTACCTGTCTATATCCCTCTAAACCTTTCCTATCCGTGTACCTGTCTATATCCCTCTAAACCTTTCCTATCCGTGTACCTGTCCATATCCCTCTAAACCTTTCCTATCCGTGTACCTGTCCGTATCCCTCTAAACCTTTCCTATCTGTGTACCTGACCAAGTGTCTTTTAAATGTTAATGTACCTACCTCAACCACTTCCTCTGGCAGCTCTTTCTATAGGCTGACCACACTCTGGGTGAAGAAATTGCCCCTCAGGTTCCTGTTAAACCTCTCTCCTGCCACCTTAAGGCTGTGCCGTCTGGTTTTTGATTCCCCTACCTGGGGGGAAAGGACTGTGCACATTTATGCCCTTCATGATTTTGTACTCTTTCCTCTTGTTTGCCAAGGGGTAACGTCCCATCCTGTGTAACCCCTCCCTTTATCTCAGTCCCTCGACTGCCAGCAGTGAGCTCCTGAATCTCCTCTGCAGCTTAGTGGCAACTATCCTACAGCTGGGTGAGCAAACCTGGACACAGACAGGCTCACCAGTGACTTGTACAACTGCAGCGTGCCCTGACTTATGAAGGCTGGCTTGCAATACCGCCCCACCTGTGACGCCATGTTCAGTGACCTCTATGTCCCTGCGTCCTACAAGACACCCCAGGGCCCTGCCAGTCACTGGGAAAGTCCTGCCCTGGTCGGACTTCCCAAAATGTAACAGCTCACACACCTGGATCGAACTCCATACGCACAGGAGATTCTGCAGGTGCTGAGCAACACATACAAAATGCTGGAGGAACCCAGCATCTCTGCAGAGGAATACAGAGCCGATGTTTCGGGGTGAAATCTGCTGAGGGGGCTCGGCCCAAAACCGCAACTCTTTATCTATTTATATTTACCTGGCGGAGTCAGTCCTTCTGATACTTTGAGCCATTGCCACCCCAGCAACCCCACAACCCTGATTGACCCAAACCTAATCACAGCACGATGTTACGATTAATCTACCCCACCCAGCTTTGGGCTGTGGAAGGAAACAGGCCGATGTACAGTGACTCCTTACAGAAGAGCGCTGGAATTGAACTCTGAACTCCAGGACCCCGATGTGTAATAGCGTCCTGCTGACCGCTACGCTCCCGTGGCGGGTGTCCCTCTCCATATCGCTGCCTGACCTGCTGAACTCCCCCAGCATTTCGTGCGGGTTAATCTGAACTCCATCCGCCATTCCTTGGCCCACTTACCTAAAAGACGAGGATCGCCCTGTAATTTTTGATCGTCTTCATTAGATTCCTCACCACTCTCTGCAAAGCGATCATAAGACATTGGAGCAGTAGTAGGCCATTTGGCCCATCATGTCTGCTGCATCGTGACCTCTCAACCCCATTCTCCTATCTTCTCCCCATAACCTTTGACGCCCTTACTAATTAACAACCCCTGCTTTAAATATACCCAATGACTTGCCCTTTACAGGTGTCTGTGGCGATGAATCCCACCACCATTGTCTGGCTAAAGAAGTTCCTCCTCATCTCTGTCCTAATGAGACGCCATTCTGTTTCAAACTGAGGTGGTGATTAGGCTTGGTCAGGAACCGAGTGGTTAAAAGGACCTTGCTGATCCACACAATGCTGGAGGTGCTTCGCAGGTCAGGCAGCATCTGTGGAGGGAAAGAGCGGTTGGCGTTTTCAGCCGAGACCCTTCATCAGGACTGTTCTTGAGCCTGTTGGTGTGGGTCTTCAGGCTCACTTACCTCATTCCGTGTGCCCCCATTCACCTGATCTTCCCCAATGCCCATGCTCGGCTCTGAACAGCCTTCTGGTGTCATCCTTGGCCCAAAGAGAACAGAATTCATATCCACCCTGGGGAGTCTACAACCCAGTGGTACAAATACTAAAGTCTCCAATTTCAGGGCACCTGCTCCCCCCGTGTCCCTTTTCTCTCTCCTTTTGGTCCTCCTACCTCAGCCAAACATCACTCTGTTTCCATCCCCCTTTCCCAACCACTCCTCATCCCTCCGCCCCACCAACAGGAGAGAGGATACCCCTGCCCCACCATTCTGATCTACCCTCCCCTCCTCCCAAGCCCCATGTTCCTCTTCCATCCCAGCCTCCATCACTATTCCCTGCTCTCCCCTCCTCCACCTGCCTACTGCCTCCCCTCACCTGGATCCACCTATCACCTCCCAGCCGTCATCGCTGTCCACACTCACCCCTCCTCTGTCTGCCTATCATCCCCTCCTCACCTGGATCCACCCATCACTCCCAGCCGTCATCGCTGTCCACACTCACCCCTCCTCTGTCTGCCTATCATCCCCTCCTCACCTGGATCCACCCATCACTCCCAGCCTCTGTCACTGTCCACACTCACCCCTCCTCTGTCTGCCTATCATCCCCTCCTCACCTGGATCCAGGATCACTGAAGAAGAGCTTCAGTCCGACTGTTATCAGGCTATTGAATGGTCCCAGTGTACCTCACAATCTACCCTGTCATGGCCCTTGTACTGTATTTTCAGCCTGTACCACACTCTCTCTCTAACACTTTTTTCAGTTATTGTTTTACCTCAATGTACTTATTTGCTGAGATTATCTGGCATTCAGAACAAATGTTTTCACTCGTATACGTGACAATTGCCTGTCAGCTGGATCCTGCCCTTCCTCCCCCTCCCCTCTTTACACCAGCCATCCACCCTCGTCACAACCCAAATCATTGACTCCCCTCTCCCCCCTCTGACGTTCCCCAGTCTACTGGTCTATCAGTGGTTTGCCTGTTGCTCTGTGTAACATGGATCTCTGCAACTAAACAAGCTGCTGATTGGTTTACCTGTTGCTCTGTGTGGTATGGATCTCTGCAACTAAACAAGCTGCTGATTGGTTTACCTGTTGCTCTGTGTAACATGGATCTCTGCAACTAAACAAGCTGCTGATTGGTTTACCTGTTGCTCTGTGTGGTATGGATCTCTGCAACTAAAAAAGCTGCTGATTGGTTTACCTGTTGCTCTGTGTAACATGGATCTCTGCAACTAAACAAGCTGTTGATTGGTTTACCTGTTGCTCTGTGTGGTATGGATCTCTGCAACTAAACAAGCTGCTGATTGGTTTACCTGTTGCTCTGTGTAACATGGATCTCTGCAACTAAACAAGCTGCTGATTGGTTTACCTGTTGTTATGTGTGGTATGGATCTCTGCAACTAAAAAAGCTGCTGATTGGTTTACCTGTTGCTCTGTGTAACATGGATCTCTGCAACTAAACAAGCTGCTGATTGGTTTACCTGTTGCTCTGTGTAACATGGATCTCTGCAACTAAACAAGCTGCTGATTGGTTTACCTGTTGCTCTGTGTGACATGGATCTCTGCAACTAAACAAGCTGCTGATTGGTTTACCTGTTGCTCTGTGTAACATGGATCTCTGCAACTAAACAAGCTGCTGATTGGTTTACCTGTTGTTATGTGTGGTATGGATCTCTGCAACTAATCAAGCTGCTGATTGGTTTACCTGTTGCTCTGTGTAACATGGATCTCTGCAACTAAACAAGCTGCTGATTGGTTTACCTGTTGTTATGTGTGGTATGGATCTCTGCAACTAAACAAGCTGCTGATTGGTTTACCTGTTGCTCTGTGTAACATGGATCTCTGCAACTAAACAAGCTGTTGATTGGTTTACCTGTTGCTCTGTGTGGTATGGATCTCTGCAACTAAACAAGCTGCTGATTGGTTTACCTGTTGCTCTGTGTAACATGGATCTCTGCAACTAAACAAGCTGTTGATTGGTTTACCTGTTGCTCTGTGTGGTATGGATCTCTGCAACTAAACAAGCTGCTGATTGGTTTACCTGTTGCTCTGTGTGGTATGGATCTCTGCAACTAAACAAGCTGTTGATTGGTTTACCTGTTGCTCTGTGTAACATGGATCTCTGCAACTAAACAAGCTGCTGATTGGCTTACCTGTTGCTCTGTGTGGTATGGATCTCTGCAACTAAAAAAGCTGCTGATTGGTTTACCTGTTGCTCTGTGTAACATGGATCTCTGCAACTAAACAAGCTGCTGATTGGTTTACCTGTTGCTCTGTGTAACATGGATCTCTGCAACTAAAAAAGCTGCTGATTGGTTTACCTGTTGCTCTGTGTAACATGGATCTCTGCAACTAAACAAGCTGCTGATTGGTTTACCTGTTGCTCTGTGTAACATGGATCTCTGCAACTAAAAAAGCTGCTGATTGGTAAATTAATCTCCGTCACCGTGAAATGAAATTAACCACGAGGGGAGCTCAGTCCACCTGTTAAGCCAAACACACCTCTTTCCTCACCTTGTCTCAGGCTGATCTCGGCCCAGAGTTGGAGCAAGTATGTGGGAACCAGGAGCAGGGTGAAGGGAGTAAAGGCAAACTAACCCTCAGCTTCACCCCTCCCCAGACCATTGAAATCACCCCTTCGCTCACTTCACAGCTGTAAATCGGAGACGCTGTGCAATGACCCCCCTCCCCCCCACTCAGAGGGGCTGGAGTACAAAGGGGTACCTGGACCCGGGTCTTGGACACCGTGGTGCCCACGTGTGCATGTGTGGACCTGCTGGAGTGATGGGCTTCACCCTAGGGACAGCCTCGGAAACCCCTTCCCAGCTGACGCTTGTGATTGGAGGGCAGGCAACTGCAATATACCCCTTCCCTTGATCCACCCTGTTGGACTCCCTTCTCCTCTCTACATTTCTGTAATCCTACACTCTCTCCACCTCCTTGACCCACTCTAGCTCTTACACCGTTCCTGTCTTTTCTGACCCCCAATCACTTCCCGTCCCTGTGACCTCCTCTGGCCCCTGCACCCATCTCTGTCTCTGTAACCTCCTCTGGCCACTACTCCCCTCCCTGTCTCTGTAATCTCCTCTGCCCCCATACCGTCCCAGTTTTGTACCTCTGAGAGCCCTTCGTGTTCCCCCCCCGGGTCCCAGATTCCATCACAGCAACCATTTCCTTCAGGTGTCTGGGCCCCTGAGCTCTCGGATTCCCTCCTTACAGGAACTCCTTGATCCTGGCTTCTCGTCCAAAGTGGCCCTTTGTTTGGGGCCGGGAATGTGCAGTTACATCTGAGGTACTATGTACATAGACTGCAAGGGTCTTTGTTGTGGGGTACAGGGGACGTGACCAGGACAACGAGGTCATGAGCCAAATCAGGCTTGGATGGTGTTGTCTGCTGAATCAATAAGGTCTGTGAGTGATCTTGCCCCTCTGACAATTCCTCCCCATCCACATTCCTGCCCCAAACTGTTGGATCACTTACCAAAGCCCTTTCAACTTCAAAGGCCAATTGATTATTGGTAATCTTTTCAGTCCACTGGCGATCACTCTGATAAGAATCAGGTTTACGTTAGTTGTGAAATTTGTTGTTTTGTGGCATCATTTCAGTGCAGGCACGACAAGTAATTAACAATTAATTAAATATATATACAGTGTTGTTGATGGGTTCATGGACCATCAGAAATCTGATGACAGAGGGATAGTGAGGTGTTCATGGACTGTCAGAAATCTGATGACAGAGGGATAGTGAGGTGTTCATGGACTGTCAGAAATCTGATGACAGAGGGATAGTGAGGTGTTGTTCATGGACTGTTAGAAATCTGATGACAGAGGGATATTGAGGTAGTGTTCATGGGTTCATGGACTGTCAGAAATCTGATGACAGAGGGATAGTGAGGTGTTGTTCATGGACTGTCAGAAACCTGATGACAGAGGGATAGTGAGGTGTTGTTCATGGACTGTTAGAAATATGATGACAGAGGGATATTGAGGTAGTGTTCATGGGTTCATGGACTGTCAGAAATCTGATGACAGAGGGATAGTGAGGTGTTGTTCATGGACTGTCAGAAACCTGATGACAGAGGGATAGTGAGGTGTTGTTCATGGACTGTCAGAAATCTGATGACAGAGGGATAGTGAGGTGTTGTTCATGGGATCATGGACTGTCAGAAATCTGATGACAGAGGGATAGTGAGGTGGTGTTCATGGACTGTCAGAAATCTGATGACAGAGGGATAGTGAGGTGGTGTTCATGGACTGTCAGAAATCTGATGACAGAGGGATAGTGAGGTGTTGTTCATGGTCTGTCAGAAATCTGATGACAGAGGGATAGTGAGGTGGTGTTCATGGACTGTCAGAAATCTGATGACAGAGGGATAGTGAGGTGTTGTTCATGGACGGTCAGAAACCTGATGACAGAGGGATAGTGAGGTGTTGTTCATGGACTGTCAGAAATCTGATGACAGAGGGATAGTGAGGTGTTGTTCATGGGATCATGGACTGTCAGAAATCTGATGACAGAGGGATAGTGAGGTGTTGTTCATGGACTGTCAGAAATCTGATGACAGAGGGATAGTGAGGTGGTGTTCATGGACTGTCAGAAATCTGATGACAGAGGGATAGTGAGGTGTTCATGGACTGTCAGAAATCTGATGACAGAGGGATAGTGAGGTGTTGTTCATAGACTGTCAGAAATCTGATGACAGAGGGATAGTGAGGTGGTGTTCATGGACTGTCAGAAATCTGATGACAGAGGGATAGTGAGGTGTTGTTCATGGACTGTCAGAAATCTGATGACAGAGGGATAGTGAGGTGTTGTTCATGGACTGTCAGAAATCTGATGACAGAGGGATAGTGAGGTGTTGTTCATGGACTGTCAGAAATCTGATGACAGTGGGATAGTGAGGTGTTGTTCATGGGTTCATGGACTGTCAGAAATCTGATGACAGAGGGATAGTGAGGTGTTGTTCATGGACTGTCAGAAATCTGACGACAGGGATAGTGAGGTGTTGTTCATGGACTGTCAGAAATCTGATGACAGAGGGATAGTGAGGTGGTGTTCATGGACTGTCAGAAATCTGATGACAGAGGGATAGTGAGGTGTTGTTCATGGGATCATGGACTGTCAGAAATCTGATGACAGAGGGATAGTGAGGTGTTGTTCATGGACTGTCAGAAATCTGATGACAGAGGGATAGTGAGGTGGTGTTCATGGACTGTCAGAAATCTGATGACAGAGGGATAGTGAGGTGTTCATGGACTGTCAGAAATCTGATGACAGAGGGATAGTGAGGTGTTGTTCATGGACTGTCAGAAATCTGATGACAGAGGGATAGTGAGGTGGTGTTCATGGACTGTCAGAAATCTGATGACAGAGGGATAGTGAGGTGTTGTTCATGGACTGTCAGAAATCTGATGACAGAGGGATAGTGAGGTGTTGTTCATGGACTGTCAGAAATCTGATGACAGTGGGATAGTGAGGTGTTGTTCATGGGTTCATGGACTGTCAGAAATCTGATGACAGAGGGATAGTGAGGTGTTGTTCATGGACTGTCAGAAATCTGACGACAGGGATAGTGAGGTGTTGTTCATGGACTGTCAGAAATCTGATGACAGAGGGATAGTGAGGTGGTGTTCATGGACTGTCAGAAATCTGATGACAGAGGGATAGTGAGGTGTTGTTCATGGACTGTCAGAAATCTGATGACAGAGGGATAGTGAGGTGTTCATGGACTGTCAGAAATCTGATGACAGAGGGATAGTGAGGTGTTGTTCATGGACTGTCAGAAATCTGATGACAGAGGGATAGTGAGGTGGTGTTCATGGACTGTCAGAAATCTGATGACAGAGGGATAGTGAGGTGTTGTTCATGGACTGTCAGAAATCTGATGACAGAGGGATGGTGAGGTGTTGTTCATGGACTGTCAGAAATCTGATGACAGAGGGATAGTGAGGTGGTGTTCATGGACTGTCAGAAATCTGATGACAGAGGGATAGTGAGGTGTTGTTCATGGACTGTCAGAAATCTGATGACAGAGGGATAGTGAGGTGTTGTTCATGGACTGTCAGAAATCTGATGACAGAGGGATAGTGAGGTGTTGTTCATGGACTGTCAGAAATCTGATGACAGTGGGATAGTGAGGTGTTGTTCATGGGTTCATGGACTGTCAGAAATCTGATGACAGAGGGATAGTGAGGTGTTGTTCATGGGATCATGGACTGTCAGAAATCTGATGACAGAGGGATAGTGAGGTGTTGTTCATGGACTGTCAGAAATCTGATGACAGAGGGATAGTGAGGTGGTGTTCATGGACTGTCAGAAATCTGATGACAGAGGGATAGTGAGGTGTTCATGGACTGTCAGAAATCTGATGACAGAGGGATAGTGAGGTGTTGTTCATGGACTGTCAGAAATCTGATGACAGAGGGATAGTGAGGTGGTGTTCATGGACTGTCAGAAATCTGATGACAGAGGGATAGTGAGGTGTTGTTCATGGACTGTCAGAAATCTGATGACAGAGGGATAGTGAGGTGTTGTTCATGGACTGTCAGAAATCTGATGACAGAGGGATTGTGAGGTGTTGTTCATCGACTGTCAGAAATCTGATGACAGTGGGATAGTGAGGTGTTGTTCATGGGTTCATGGACTGTCAGAAATCTGATGACAGAGGGATAGTGAGGTGTTGTTCATGGACTGTCAGAAATCTGACGACAGGGATAGTGAGGTGTTGTTCATGGACTGTCAGAAATCTGATGACAGAGGGATAGTGAGGTGGTGTTCATGGACTGTCAGAAATCTGATGACAGAGGGATAGTGAGGTGTTGTTCATGGACTGTCAGAAATCTGATGACAGAGGGATAGTGAGGTGTTCATGGACTGTCAGAAATCTGATGACAGAGGGATAGTGAGGTGTTCATGGACTGTCAGAAATCTGATGACATAGGGATAGTGAGGTGTTGTTCATGGACTGTCAGAAATCTGATGACAGAGGGATAGTGAGGTGGTGTTCATGGACTGTCAGAAATCTGATGACAGAGGGATAGTGAGGTGTTGTTCATGGACTGTCAGAAATCTGATGACAGAGGGATGGTGAGGTGTTGTTCATGGACTGTCAGAAATCTGATGACAGAGGGATAGTGAGGTGGTGTTCATGGACTGTCAGAAATCTGATGACAGAGGGATGGTGAGGTGTTGTTCATGGACTGTCAGAAATCTGATAACAGAGGGATGGTGAGGTGTTGTTCATGGACTGTCAGAAATCTGATGACAGAGGGATGGTGAGGTGTTGTTCATGGACTGTCAGAAATCTGATGACAGAGGGATAGTGAGGTGGTGTTCATGGACTGTCAGAAATCTGATGACAGACGGATAGTGAGGTGTTGTTCATGGACTGTCAGAAATCTGATGACAGAGGGATAGTGAGGTGTTGTTCATGGACTGTCAGAAATCTGATGACAGAGGGATAGTGAGGTGTTGTTCATGGACTGTCAGAAATCTGATAACAGTGGGATAGTGAGGTGTTGTTCATGGGTTCATGGACTGTCAGAAATCTGATGACAGAGGGATAGTGAGGTGTTGTTCATGGACTGTCAGAAATCTGATGACAGAGGGATAGTGAGGTGGTGTTCAGGGACTGTCAGAAATCTGATGACAGAGGGATAGTGAGGTGGTGTTCAGGGACTGTCAGAAATCTGATGACAGAGAGATAGTGAGGTGTTGTTCATGGACTGTCAGAAATCTGATGACAGAGGGATAGTGAGGTGGTGTTCATGGACTGTCAGAAATCTGATGACAGAGGGATAGTGAGGTGTTGTTCATGGACTGTCAGAAATCTGATGACAGAGGGATAGTGAGGTGTTGTTCATGGACTGTCAGAAATCTGATGACAGAGGGATAGTGAGGTGTTGTTCATGGACTGTCAGAAACCTGATGACAGAGGGATAGTGAGGTGTTGTTCATGGACTGTCAGAAATCTGATGACAGAGGGATAGTGAGGTGTTGTTCATGGGATCATGGACTGTCAGAAATCTGATGACAGAGGGATAGTGAGGTGGTGTTCATGGACTGTCAGAAATCTGATGACAGAGGGATAGTGAGGTGGTGTTCATGGACTGTCAGAAATCTGATGACAGAGGGATAGTGAGGTGTTGTTCATGGTCTGTCAGAAATCTGATGACAGAGGGATAGTGAGGTGGTGTTCATGGACTGTCAGAAATCTGATGACAGAGGGATAGTGAGGTGTTGTTCATGGACTGTCAGAAATCTGATGACAGAGGGATAGTGAGGTGGTGTTCATGGACTGTCAGAAATCTGATGACAGAGGGATAGTGAGGTGTTCATGGACTGTCAGAAATCTGATGACAGAGGGATAGTGAGGTGTTGTTCATGGACTGTCAGAAATCTGATGACAGAGGGATAGTGAGGTGGTGTTCATGGACTGTCAGAAATCTGATGACAGAGGGATAGTGAGGTGTTGTTCATGGACTGTCAGAAATCTGATGACAGAGGGATAGTGAGGTGTTGTTCATGGACTGTCAGAAATCTGATGACAGAGGGATAGTGAGGTGTTGTTCATGGACTGTCAGAAATCTGATGACAGTGGGATAGTGAGGTGTTGTTCATGGGTTCATGGACTGTCAGAAATCTGATGACAGAGGGATAGTGAGGTGTTGTTCATGGACTGTCAGAAATCTGACGACAGGGATAGTGAGGTGTTGTTCATGGACTGTCAGAAATCTGATGACAGAGGGATAGTGAGGTGGTGTTCATGGACTGTCAGAAATCTGATGACAGAGGGATAGTGAGGTGTTGTTCATGGACTGTCAGAAATCTGATGACAGAGGGATAGTGAGGTGTTCATGGACTGTCAGAAATCTGATGACAGAGGGATAGTGAGGTGTTCATGGACTGTCAGAAATCTGATGACATAGGGATAGTGAGGTGGTGTTCATGGACTGTCAGAAATCTGATGACAGAGGGATGGTGAGGTGTTGTTCATGGACTGTCAGAAATCTGATGACAGAGGGATGGTGAGGTGTTGTTCATGGACTGTCAGAAATCTGATGACAGAGGGATAGTGAGGTGGTGTTCATGGACTGTCAGAAATCTGATGACAGAGGGATAGTGAGGTGTTGTTCATGGACTGTCAGAAATCTGATGACAGAGGGATAGTGAGGTGTTGTTCATGGACTGTCAGAAATCTGATGACAGAGGGATAGTGAGGTGTTGTTCATGGACTGTCAGAAATCTGATAACAGTGGGATAGTGAGGTGTTGTTCATGGGTTCATGGACTGTCAGAAATCTGATGACAGAGGGATAGTGAGGTGGTGTTCAGGGACTGTCAGAAATCTGATGACAGAGGGATAGTGAGGTGGTGTTCAGGGACTGTCAGAAATCTGATGACAGAGAGATAGTGAGGTGTTGTTCATGGACTGTCAGAAATCTGATGACAGAGGGATAGTGAGGTGGTGTTCATGGACTGTCAGAAATCTGATGACAGAGGGATAGTGAGGTGTTGTTCATGGACTGTCAGAAATCTGATGACAGAGGGATAGTGAGGTGTTGTTCATGGACTGTCAGAAATCTGATGACAGAGGGATAGTGAGGTGTTGTTCATGGACTGTCAGAAACCTGATGACAGAGGGATAGTGAGGTGTTGTTCATGGACTGTCAGAAATCTGATGACAGAGGGATAGTGAGGTGTTGTTCATGGGATCATGGACTGTCAGAAATCTGATGACAGAGGGATAGTGAGGTGGTGTTCATGGACTGTCAGAAATCTGATGACAGAGGGATAGTGAGGTGGTGTTCATGGACTGTCAGAAATCTGATGACAGAGGGATAGTGAGGTGTTGTTCATGGTCTGTCAGAAATCTGATGACAGAGGGATAGTGAGGTGGTGTTCATGGACTGTCAGAAATCTGATGACAGAGGGATAGTGAGGTGTTGTTCATGGACTGTCAGAAATCTGATGACAGAGGGATAGTGAGGTGGTGTTCATGGACTGTCAGAAATCTGATGACAGAGGGATAGTGAGGTGTTCATGGACTGTCAGAAATCTTATGACAGAGGGATAGTGAGGTGTTGTTCATGGACTGTCAGAAATCTGATGACAGAGGGATAGTGAGGTGGTGTTCATGGACTGTCAGAAATCTGATGACAGAGGGATAGTGAGGTGTTGTTCATGGACTGTCAGAAATCTGATGACAGAGGGATAGTGAGGTGTTGTTCATGGACTGTCAGAAATCTGATGACAGAGGGATAGTGAGGTGTTGTTCATGGACTGTCAGAAATCTGATGACAGTGGGATAGTGAGGTGTTGTTCATGGGTTCATGGACTGTCAGAAATCTGATGACAGAGGGATAGTGAGGTGTTGTTCATGGACTGTCAGAAATCTGATGACAGAGGGATAGTGAGGTGTTGTTCATGGACTGTCAGAAATCTGATGACAGAGGGATAGTGAGGTGTTGTTCATGGACTGTCAGAAATCTGATGACAGTGGGATAGTGAGGTGTTGTTCATGGGTTCATGGACTGTCAGAAATCTGATGACAGAGGGATAGTGAGGTGTTGTTCATGGACTGTCAGAAATCTGACGACAGGGATAGTGAGGTGTTGTTCATGGACTGTCAGAAATCTGATGACAGAGGGATAGTGAGGTGGTGTTCATGGACTGTCAGAAATCTGATGACAGAGGGATAGTGAGGTGTTGTTCATGGACTGTCAGAAATCTGATGACAGAGGGATAGTGAGGTGTTCATGGACTGTCAGAAATCTGATGACAGAGGGATAGTGAGGTGTTGTTCATGGACTGTCAGAAATCTGATGACAGAGGGATAGTGAGGTGGTGTTCATGGACTGTCAGAAATCTGATGACAGAGGGATGGTGAGGTGTTGTTCATGGACTGTCAGAAATCTGATAACAGAGGGATGGTGAGGTGTTGTTCATGGACTGTCAGAAATCTGATGACAGAGGGATGGTGAGGTGTTGTTCATGGACTGTCAGAAATCTGATGACAGAGGGATAGTGAGGTGGTGTTCATGGACTGTCAGAAATCTGATGACAGAGGGATAGTGAGGTGTTGTTCATGGACTGTCAGAAATCTGATGACAGAGGGATAGTGAGGTGTTGTTCATGGACTGTCAGAAATCTGATGACAGAGGGATAGTGAGGTGTTGTTCATGGACTGTCAGAAATCTGATGACAGTGGGATAGTGAGGTGTTGTTCATGGGTTCATGGACTGTCAGACATCTGATGACAGAGGGATAGTGAGGTGTTGTTCATGGACTGTCAGAAATCTGATGACAGTGGGATAGTGAGGTGTTGTTCATGGGTTCATGGACTGTCAGAAATCTGATGACAGAGGGATAGTGAGGTGTTGTTCATGGACTGTCAGAAATCTGATGACAGAGGGATAGTGAGGTGTTGTTCATGGACTGTCAGAAACCTGATGACAGAGGGATAGTGAGGTGTTGTTCATGGACTGTCAGAAATCTGATGACAGAGGGATAGTGAGGTGTTGTTCATGGACTGTCAGAAACCTGATGACAGAGGGATAGTGAGGTGTTGTTCATGGACTGTCAGAAATCTGATGACAGAGGGATAGTGAGGTGTTGTTCATGGGATCATGGACTGTCAGAAATCTGATGACAGAGGGATAGTGAGGTGTTGTTCATGGACTGTCAGAAATCTGATGACAGAGGGATAGTGAGGTGGTGTTCATGGACTGTCAGAAATCTGATGACAGAGGGATAGTGAGGTGTTGTTCATGGGTTCCTGGATCGTTCAGAAATCTGATGACAGAGGGATAGTGAGGTGTTCATGGACTGTCAGAAATCTGATGACAGAGGGATAGTGAGGTGTTGTTCATGGACTGTCAGAAATCTGATGACAGAGGGATGGTGAGGTGTTGTTCATGGACTGTCAGAAATCTGATGACAGAGGGATAGTGAGGTGGTGTTCATGGACTGTCAGAAATCTGATGACAGAGGGATGGTGAGGTGTTGTTCATGGACTGTCAGAAATCTGATAGCAGAGGGATGGTGAGGTGTTGTTCATGGACTGTCAGAAATCTGATGACAGAGGGATGGTGAGGTGTTGTTCATGGACTGTCAGAAATCTGATGACAGAGGGATAGTGAGGTGGTGTTCATGGACTGTCAGAAATCTGATGACAGAGGGATAGTGAGGTGTTGTTCATGGACTGTCAGAAATCTGATGACAGAGGGATAGTGAGGTGTTGTTCATGGACTGTCAGAAATCTGATGACAGAGGGATAGTGAGGTGTTGTTCATGGACTGTCAGAAATCTGATGACAGTGGGATAGTGAGGTGTTGTTCATGGGTTCATGGACTGTCAGAAATCTGATGACAGAGGGATAGTGAGGTGTTGTTCATGGACTGTCAGAAATCTGATGACAGTGGGATAGTGAGGTGTTGTTCATGGGTTCATGGACTGTCAGAAATCTGATGACAGAGGGATAGTGAGGTGTTGTTCATGGACTGTCAGAAATCTGATGACAGAGGGATAGTGAGGTGTTGTTCATGGACTGTCAGAAATCTGATGACAGAGGGATAGTGAGGTGTTGTTCATGGACTGTCAGAAATCTGATGACAGAGGGATAGTGAGGTGGTGTTTATGGACTGTCAGAAATCTGATGACAGAGGGATAGTGAGGTGGTGTTCAGGGACTGTCAGAAATCTGATGACAGAGGGATAGTGAGGTGTTGTTCATGGACTGTCAGAAATCTGATGACAGAGGGATAGTGAGGTGTTGTTCATGGACTGTCAGAAATCTGATGACAGTGGGATAGTGAGGTGTTGTTCATGGGTTCATGGACTGTCAGAAATCTGATGACAGAGGGATAGTGAGGTGTTGTTCATGGACTGTCAGAAATCTGATGACAGTGGGATAGTGAGGTGTTGTTCATGGGTTCATGGACTGTCAGAAATCTGATGACAGAGGGATAGTGAGGTGTTGTTCATGGACTGTCAGAAATCTGATGACAGAGGGATAGTGAGGTGTTGTTCATGGACTGTCAGAAATCTGATGACAGAGGGATAGTGAGGTGTTGTTCATGGACTGTCAGAAATCTGATGACAGAGGGATAGTGAGGTGGTGTTTATGGACTGTCAGAAATCTGATGACAGAGGGATAGTGAGGTGGTGTTCAGGGACTGTCAGAAATCTGATGACAGAGGGATAGTGAGGTGGTGTTCAGGGACTGTCAGAAATCTGATGACAGAGAGATAGTGAGGTGTTGTTCATGGACTGTCAGAAATCTGATGACAGAGGGATAGTGAGGTGGTGTTCATGGGTTCATGTACTGTCAGAAATCTGATGACAGAGGGATAGTGAGGTGTTGTTCATGGACTGTCAGAAATCTGATGACAGGGATAGTGAGGTGTTGTTCATGGACTGTCAGAAATCTGATGACAGAGGGATGGTGAGGTGTTGTTCATGGACTGTCAGAAATCTGATGACAGAGGGATAGTGAGGTGTTGTTCATGGACTGTCAGAAATCTGATGACAGTGGGATAGTGAGGTGTTGTTCATGGGTTCATGGACTGTCAGACATCTGATGACAGAGGGATAGTGAGGTGTTGTTCATGGACTGTCAGAAATCTGATGACAGTGGGATAGTGAGGTGTTGTTCATGGGTTCATGGACTGTCAGAAATCTGATGACAGAGGGATAGTGAGGTGTTGTTCATGGACTGTCAGAAATCTGATGACAGAGGGATAGTGAGGTGTTGTTCATGGACTGTCAGAAACCTGATGACAGAGGGATAGTGAGGTGTTGTTCATGGACTGTCAGAAATCTGATGACAGAGGGATAGTGAGGTGTTGTTCATGGACTGTCAGAAACCTGATGACAGAGGGATAGTGAGGTGTTGTTCATGGACTGTCAGAAATCTGATGACAGAGGGATAGTGAGGTGTTGTTCATGGGATCATGGACTGTCAGAAATCTGATGACAGAGGGATAGTGAGGTGTTGTTCATGGACTGTCAGAAATCTGATGACAGAGGGATAGTGAGGTGGTGTTCATGGACTGTCAGAAATCTGATGACAGAGGGATAGTGAGGTGTTGTTCATGGGTTCCTGGATCGTTCAGAAATCTGATGACAGAGGGATAGTGAGGTGTTCATGGACTGTCAGAAATCTGATGACAGAGGGATAGTGAGGTGTTGTTCATGGACTGTCAGAAATCTGATGACAGAGGGATGGTGAGGTGTTGTTCATGGACTGTCAGAAATCTGATGACAGAGGGATAGTGAGGTGGTGTTCATGGACTGTCAGAAATCTGATGACAGAGGGATGGTGAGGTGTTGTTCATGGACTGTCAGAAATCTGATAGCAGAGGGATGGTGAGGTGTTGTTCATGGACTGTCAGAAATCTGATGACAGAGGGATGGTGAGGTGTTGTTCATGGACTGTCAGAAATCTGATGACAGAGGGATAGTGAGGTGGTGTTCATGGACTGTCAGAAATCTGATGACAGAGGGATAGTGAGGTGTTGTTCATGGACTGTCAGAAATCTGATGACAGAGGGATAGTGAGGTGTTGTTCATGGACTGTCAGAAATCTGATGACAGAGGGATAGTGAGGTGTTGTTCATGGACTGTCAGAAATCTGATGACAGTGGGATAGTGAGGTGTTGTTCATGGGTTCATGGACTGTCAGAAATCTGATGACAGAGGGATAGTGAGGTGTTGTTCATGGACTGTCAGAAATCTGATGACAGTGGGATAGTGAGGTGTTGTTCATGGGTTCATGGACTGTCAGAAATCTGATGACAGAGGGATAGTGAGGTGTTGTTCATGGACTGTCAGAAATCTGATGACAGAGGGATAGTGAGGTGTTGTTCATGGACTGTCAGAAATCTGATGACAGAGGGATAGTGAGGTGTTGTTCATGGACTGTCAGAAATCTGATGACAGAGGGATAGTGAGGTGGTGTTTATGGACTGTCAGAAATCTGATGACAGAGGGATAGTGAGGTGGTGTTCAGGGACTGTCAGAAATCTGATGACAGAGGGATAGTGAGGTGTTGTTCATGGACTGTCAGAAATCTGATGACAGAGGGATAGTGAGGTGTTGTTCATGGACTGTCAGAAATCTGATGACAGTGGGATAGTGAGGTGTTGTTCATGGGTTCATGGACTGTCAGAAATCTGATGACAGAGGGATAGTGAGGTGTTGTTCATGGACTGTCAGAAATCTGATGACAGTGGGATAGTGAGGTGTTGTTCATGGGTTCATGGACTGTCAGAAATCTGATGACAGAGGGATAGTGAGGTGTTGTTCATGGACTGTCAGAAATCTGATGACAGAGGGATAGTGAGGTGTTGTTCATGGACTGTCAGAAATCTGATGACAGAGGGATAGTGAGGTGTTGTTCATGGACTGTCAGAAATCTGATGACAGAGGGATAGTGAGGTGGTGTTTATGGACTGTCAGAAATCTGATGACAGAGGGATAGTGAGGTGGTGTTCAGGGACTGTCAGAAATCTGATGACAGAGGGATAGTGAGGTGGTGTTCAGGGACTGTCAGAAATCTGATGACAGAGAGATAGTGAGGTGTTGTTCATGGACTGTCAGAAATCTGATGACAGAGGGATAGTGAGGTGGTGTTCATGGGTTCATGTACTGTCAGAAATCTGATGACAGAGGGATAGTGAGGTGTTGTTCATGGACTGTCAGAAATCTGATGACAGGGATAGTGAGGTGTTGTTCATGGACTGTCAGAAATCTGATGACAGAGGGATGGTGAGGTGTTGTTCATGGACTGTCAGAAATCTGATGACAGAGGGATGGTGAGGTGTTGTTCATGGACTGTCAGAAATCTGATGACAGAGGGATAGTGAGGTGGTGTTAATGGGCTGTCAGAAATCTGATGACAGAGGGATAGTGAGGTGTTGTTCATGGGTTCCTGGATCGTTCAGAAATCTGATGACAGAGGGATAGTGAGGTGTTCATGGACTGTCAGAAATCTGATGACAGAGGGAATGTGAGGTGTTCATGGACTGTCAGAAATCTGATGACAGAGGGATAGTGAGGTGTTGTTCATGGGATCATGGACTGTCAGAACTCCGATGACAGAGGCGAAGAAACTGTTCGTGGAATGCTGAGTGGGTATCTTCAGGGTCATCTATCACTTCCTCGATGGTAGTAAGAAGAGGGCATGCCCATGAGGGTCTCGAATGATAGAGACGTACTTTTGAAGATGTCGTTGATGATGGGGAAGGCTGTGCCTGTGATGGAGCTGGCCCAATCTACAACTCTCTGCAGCCTCTTTCAATACTGAGCATTGGAGCCTCCACACCAGGCAGTGCTGCACCCAGTCAGAATGCTCATCTTCGGTGGGATACAAAATCTGCTTAAAGTCTTCACAAAGCGCTAATCAATCGTAGGACCTACTACCCTCTCAGGAGTGAGAGTATTGTTGTCTGGACCGTTAAACCAGGGCAGGCCTTCACTGTGAATGCCTGGGCCCTGGGGAGTGTGGCAGTACAGAGGGACCCGCGGGTTCAGGTACATTGTCCCTGAAAGGTAGACGGGACAGTGAAGAAGGTGTTTGGCTGGCTGGCCTTGATGTTACTATGGTATAGGATTTTGGTCAGACTGTTCTTGGAGTACTGTGTGCAGTTCTGGTCGCCCAACTCAGATAGGGAGCCATTCAGCCCATTGAGCCTGCACCACTTTCCCTCTCAACCCCATTCTGCTGCCTTCTCCCTTTGATGCCCTGACTAATCAAGAACCCACCAACCTCGGCTTTCTGGTAGAGTAGCCATTTGTGTAATAATCTTACAGCCGAGGTCGTCTGCGTTTCATTCCAATGTATTCGGCAATGACCTGTCGAATGAGTCCGGGTGCTCCGGTTTCCTTCCGCGTGTCCAAGGTGGCACTGGTTAGTAGGTCAATTGTCCTGTGATTGGGCTGGGGGTAAATTGGGGGTTACTGGTGGTGTGCCTCGTTGGGCTGGGCGGGCCTGTTCCGCTCTCCATCTCTAAATAAATAAATGCACCCAGTGACCTGCCGTCTGTGGCAATGAACCCCCTCTGTTCTAAAGGGATAGCCATATTTTACTTTGAAACAGTAATTGCTGTGTGTTGTGAGGTCCTGTCTATGGTATAATAGTGTACTGCTGTGAGATTCTCATCATTTGAATACTTTCTTCCACATATGAAACAAAGGTGTGATTAAGCTGGAGAGAGGGGCAGTAAATGTTCGTGGGTCATGGTCAGTACAGACCTGGTGCGCTGAAAGCCCTTTTACCGTACTGTTGAAGTCCCCAGGACCGGCTGCACAGCATCATCCCACAGAAGTCCAAGCGAAGTAACCCCAGTGTGGGGTAGTTGGGGAGGGAGGGTGAATGGTTAGAGGGAAGGGCTTGGGGAAGTGTTGGGGGGAGGCAGTGACGAGTGAGGGTCACCCTGCTGCCCCACTCCCCGACTCCCCGGCTCTTCCGATTGGAGGGTTGCCATAGAAACCTCCTGTTTTTCCCTCCCCACGAACAGGTCCTTCAGGATTCCTGGGCCAAAGACTCCAGGCTCCTCACCGGTGGCCCCGGAGACGAGACCGACTTCCCGGAGGCTCTCCCCACCCCCGAGGCCCCCTCCGACCCGACCCCCGGCGGTGGCAGCGATTCGGGGCGGGGGAGGTCCCAGCTCGTCCCCAGGCGCAGGCCAGTGAGAGTACGCTCGTCCCCACGGCACAACAAGGGCATGCCGCCCCGGCGTTTCGGGCAGAGTACGGCGTCCCGCACCAGAGGCGGAGGGACCAGGACTCGCCGATAGACGCCCCCTCCCCGTACCCGCCCCTTGTCTCCCCCCCTCGAACCCGGAGGAGGGGTGGTGACCTCGGAGTATGTATGGCGGTGTTCTGTGTCGCAGGCGATGAGGTGTGGGGTGGGAGAGGGGCAATGTGTCTGGGGTGACTGGGGTGGTGGGACAGTGATGGACTGCAGAGATTCTCCGGAGCGTGGAGAGGCCTTTCGGCCCCTCACCCACTCCCTCTCCCACCACATTGGCCAAAGTCACGGACGATCAACTCCCCTCTCCCAACCTCACCCACCAGCATTCCCAGAAATCCTGTCCTCAGCCCCGTCTATCCAGAATTTCTGGGCAGACAGATCTCCAGCCATGACATCCACTGTTCCATCTGCACCCACCAGTTCTGTCTACCCTCCCCCATCTCGTTCTCTTCCATTCTGTCTTCCCTCACTCTCTTTCCCATCTACCTTTCTGTCCTGCCTCCCACCCTCCATCCCGTCTCCCCAACCTCCGTCCTGTCTCCCACCCCTCCTTCTCATCTCCAACCCCTCCATCCCATCTCCCACCCCTCCGACCCGTCTCCCACCCTTCCGTCCCGTCTCCCACCTCTCCATCCCGTCTCCACACCCTCCGTCCTGTCTCCCACCCCTCCTTCTCATTTCCAACCCCTCCATCCCATCTCCCACCCCTCTGTCCCATCTCCCATCCCACCATCCCGTCTCCCACCTCTCCATCCCGTCTCCCCACCCTCCGTCCCGTCTCCCACCCTCCGTCCCGTCTCCCATCCCTCCGTCCCGTCTCCCCACCCTCCGTCCCGTCTCCCATCCCTCCATCCCGTCTCCCCACCCTCCGTCCCATCTCCCACCCTCCGTCCCGTCTCCCACCCTCCGTCTCATCTCCCACTCCTGCATCCTGTCTCCCACCTCTCCATCCCGTCTCCCCACCCTCCGTCCCGTCTCCCTACCCTCCGTCCCATCTCCCACCCTCTATCCCGTCTCCCACCCTCCGTCCTGTCTCCCGCCCCTCCATCCCATCTCCCGCCCCTCCGTCCCGTCTCCCACCCTCCGTCCCGTCTCCCACCTCTCCATCCCGTCTCCCACCTCTCCGTCCTGTCTCCCACCCTCCGTCTCATCTCCCACTCCTGCGTCCTGTCTCCCACCTCTCCATCCCGTCTCCCCACCCTCCGTCCCGTCTCCCACCCTCCGTCTCATCTCCCACCCCTGCGTCCTGTCTCCCACCCCTCCTTCTCATCTCCAACCCCTCCATCCCATCTCCAACCCCTCCATCCCGTCTCCCAGCCCTCCGTCCCGTCTCCCATCCCACCGTCCCGTCTCCCACCTCTCCATCCCGTCTCCCACCTCTCCGTCCTGTCTCCCTACCCTCCGTCCCATCTCCCACCCTCTATCCCGTCTCCCACCCTCCGTCCTGTCTCCCGCCCCTCCATCCCATCTCCCGCCCCTCCGTCCCGTCTCCCACCCTCCATCCCGTCTCCCACCTCTCCATCCCGTCTCCCACCTCTCCATCCTGTCTCCCGCCCCTCCGTCCCGTCTCCCACCCTCCGTCCCGTCTCCCACCTCTCCATCCCGTCTCCCACCTCTCCGTCCTGTCTCCCTACCCTCCATCCCATCTCCCACCCTCTATCCCGTCTCCCACCCTCCGTCCCGTCTCCCGCCCCTCCATCCCATCTCCCGCCCCTCCGTCCCGTCTCCCACCCTCCGTCCCATCTCCCACTCTCTGTCTCATCTCCCCACCCTCCGTCCCACCTCCCACCTCTCCGTCCCGTCTCCAACCCCTCCGTCCCATCTCCCACCCCTCCATCACGTCTCCCACCCCTCCATCTCATCTCCCACCCCTCCATCTCATCTCCCACCCTCCATCTCGTCTCCCACCCCTCCATCTCGTCTCCCACCCTCCATCCCGTCTCCCACCCCTCCATCTCATCTCCCATCCTCCATCCCGTCGTCCCTCCCCACCGTTCCATCTCTCCACCCCTCTGTCCCATCGCCCACCCTCCATCACCTGTCCCCACCCCTTCGTCCAGTCTCCCACCCCTCCCATCCCAGGGGAGCTCTGACCTGGAGGGGTGGCTTCCGATCCCCATAAGAGTTAGACAGGTACTCGCAGTCTCATCTGGCCAACCCCGCAAGTCTTCTCATACATCACACAAGATTATGGCTGGACTTCCTGTGGCCCCGACCCCTGGATTCCTTCGATTTCCAGAAATCCATCAACTCTGAACTCAGAGATGGAGCCTCTGGAAGGAGAGTATTCCATGGATTCTCTGCCCTCAGTCTGATCCTAAACCACCACCCCCAGCAGCCCGGGGGGTGGGGGGGAGAGATACTCTCCCCATCTAGCCCCATCATAAGTCTTAAAGGGATTTCCCCTCATTTTTCCCAGTTGCAGACAGCACAGTTCCAGTCACCTCATCTCCTCAAAACCCTTCGCTCCTAGACCCTTCCCCAAGTGGATCTACACCAAACACCCTCTGTGGCAAGAACCGGGGACCAGAATGGTGCACAGTCCTCTTGGCACACTCTCACCTGAACAGTGAGATACCCTCACTCGTACTCAAGCCCACTCGTGCGAAAGGCTGACACACCACTTACTCGTCCCACTGGTTGCTGGGACAGTGGTATTAACTTGGGACGTCCTTTCTAATCCTTGTAGTAGGATCAGACTATGTCCTCTCCCTCTGCATGGAACAATGGATGTGACCAACCATTACTGAAAGTTGTTGAACATCATTTGAACTCGTTCCTATTCTGCAACCCAACACCCCCTCCCAGTCCATCGGAGAAACCTTATCATCATTGCTTTGGGTTTGAAGATTTAAGGTACTATGTTTGGTTCGGTTCAAGGGTGGATTGTTAGGTGTGATGATAGCATTTGCAAAAGTTTGTTTCATTTTTAATTAGTGTCATGAAGTTCATCAACTTGTGTTTTATTGAGAATGGGCGTAGAGTTGAAAAGGGCAACAGTCACAACTGCAAGCTTTTTATCCCACTGCCTGAGATCCATGCGACAATACGGATGCTAAAGCCAGCATTTATTGTCTGTCCCTATCTTCCAGCATTTATTGCCTTTCCCTATCTGCCAGCATTCATCACACATCTCTAACTGCCAGTACAAGATATCTGTTCAGGTAATCGATGATACAAGCCTACCAGCAAGTACACCTTACCCTCCCACATTTTCTTATTCCAGCTTCTTCCCGACTCCTTTCCAGTCCTCAGCCCAAAACATCGTCCGTTTATTCCCCTCCATACATGCTGCTGAGTTCCTGCAGCGTTTTGTGTGTGTGATTGTGAATTTCCAGCATCTGCAGTGTCTCTGGTGCTTATCAAGTGCAAACTCTCGACCATACTGTGTATGGTCGGCACAGACATCAGTGAATGAGGGAATTGAAAAACAAGCAGGCTTTAGTGTTGAAACTAGGGGGGAAAAGGCCTAAATTTCATCAGGGAGTAAAATCCCTGGGTCCAAAAATCCCAAATATTTGCAATGTACCTGACAGAAACAGATTCTTCCTCAAATGAGGACACTGGTCTCCCATTATTCTGAATCCATGCCTTTTGGTGAATGCTTGAATGCAGAGTTAGAACTTCCCACCTTCTGTGCGTAAGCACTGCCTTGTAATGAGCTAACTAGGCTCCAGGCTGTAGGGTCCATGAACCCATCAGGCAGTGCGTTCCGGATTCCAAACCACCTCCTCTCAGATCCCCTCGACCCCCCTGCCCTTACACTAAACCTATCACCTCGAACCCCCTGCCCTTACACTAAACCTATCCCCTCTGGTTTTAGATTCCTCTGCCATACGAGAAAAGCTCTGTGCCAGCTCTAACTCTGCCCAGCCTCCTCTGTTCCAACCTGTCCCATCACTCCTTGTAACAAACTCTCAGTCCTGGGCAGTCTCCTCTGCACCCTCTCCAGCGCAGTCACGTCCGTCCGAGGGTCTGTGACCGGAACTGCACCCGGTGCTCCAGCTGTGGCCTGACCGATGGTTTATAAAGTTGGACCATAACCTCCCTGCTAAAGGAGACAAGTTTCCCGAACACTTTCCTCACCCCCCGATCCGTGCTGCCACCTTCAGGGATCCTTCGACCTGTACACCGAGGCAACTCTGTCCCTCAGTACTCCCTACCGTTCACAGTGTGTGTCCTACCCTTGTACAATGAGGTCCCTCTGTCCCTCAGTACTCCCTACCGTTCACAGTGTGTGTCCTACCCTTGTACACTGATGTCCCTCTGTCCCTCAGTACCTACCGTTCACAGTGTGTGTCCTACCCTCATACACCGAGGTCCCTCTGTCCCTCAGTACTCCCTACCGTTCACAGTGTGTCCTACACTTGTACACTGAGGTCCCTCAGTACTCCCTACCATTCACAGTGTGTGTCCTACCCTTGTACACCGAGGTCCCTCTGTTCCTCAGTACTCCCTACCGTTCACAATGTGTGTCCTACCCTTGTACACCGAGGTCCCTCTGTTCCTCAGTACTCCCTACCGTTCACAGTGCGTGTCCTACCCTTGTACACCGAGGTCCCTCTGTCCCTCAGTACTCCCTACCGTTCACAGTGTGTGTCCTACCCTTGTACACCGAGGTCCCTCTGTTCCTCAGTACTCCCTACCGTTCACAGTGCGTGTCCTACCCTTGTACACCGAGGTCCCTCTGTCCCTCAGTACTCCCTACCATTCACAGTGCGTGTCCTACCCTCGTACACTGAGGTCCCTCTGTCCCTCAGTACTTCCTACCATTCACAGTGTGTGTCCTACCCTTGTACACCGAGGTCCCTCTGTCCCTCATTACCTACCGTTGACAGGGTGTCCTACTCTTACTGAAACCCCCGAACATTCATCCCCTCACACTTATCAGGGTTTGTCACACCCAACAAAGACGGATACTGATGATCAGTTTCCTGCCGGGAGTGCCGTGGCATTGTAAACGATTCCTGGGTCGTGGGTGTCCCTTTGGGCTAACCGATTGCTTCTTGTTTCCACAGGGTGGTAACCGTGGTGACCCTCGGAACTGTGCAGTCATGTAACCGGCACACGCTGTGGAGAACCTGCGTTTTTTCAGACCAGAAATTTTTTGAGCATATTTTGTATAACAGGAATATTTCTTTAAAGAGATTGTAAGCTTGGCGAAAATATTTTGTTGACTTGATGCTCTCCATGGGCCCTAGTTTCTAAATGATTCTGTAAGGTGCTCCGAATCGGGATGGGTTGGGAATGGGTTGTAATTCCTTTTGATTTTTACACGCGCACACACACACACACACACACACACACGAACACGCACACACGAACACTCACACACTCACACACACACACGAACACGCACACGAACACTCACACACTCACACACACACACGAACACGCACACACACGAACACGCACACACGAACACATGCACATGAACACACACACCCCACACACACACACACACACACACACACACACACACACACACACACACACACACACACACACACACACACGCGAACACACATACACACACACAGACAGCCTGTTGTCTGATACTCCCTCAAAAAAGGGCAATCAATTAAAAATCTTGCTCTAATCAAACCAATTCCATTTTTCTGGGCTACACTGAGGCTTACAGCACCAAAAGAGGCCTTTCATCCCACCCTGTCTCTTCTATCCCACAAGTGCCTACCTTTCATACTTCTGCTTTCCAGCAGCTCAACTTGGTGATTCAAGTTCTTCTCTGAATGTTGCAGCGTCTCACAGAATAGAAACAGGCCGTCAGCTCAACTGGTCCATGCTGACAAGATTCCCGTCTTAACCACTTCTATTTGTCTGCATTTGTCCCACATCCCTCTAAATCTTTCCCATCTGTGTACCTGTCCGTATCCCTCTGAACCTTTCCTATCCGTGTCCCTGTCCGTATCCCTCTGAACCTTTCCTATCCGTGTCCCTGTCCGTATCCCTCTAAACCTTTCCTATCCGTGTACCCGTCCGTATCCCTCTAAACCTTTCCTATCCGTGTACCCGTCCGTATCCCTCTAAACCTTTCCTATCCGTGTACCTGTCCGTATCCCTCTAAACCTTTCCTATCCGTGTACCTGTCCGTATCCCTCTAAACCTTTCCTATCCGTGTACCTGTCCGTATCCCTCTAAACCTTTCCTATCCGTGTACCTGTCCGTATCCCTCTAAACCTATCCTATCCGTGTACCTGTCCGTATCCCTCTAAACCTTTCCTATCCGTGTACCTGTCCGTATCCCTCTAAACCTTTCCTATCCGTGTACCTGTCCGTATCCCTCTAAACCTTTCCTATCCGTGTACCTGTCCGTATCCCTCTAAACCTTTCCTATCCGTGTACCTGTCCGTATCCCTCTAAACCTTTCCTATCCGTGTACCTGTCCGTATCCCTCTAAACCTTTCCTATCCGTGTACCTGTCCGTATCCCTCTAAACCTTTCCTATCCGTGTACCTGTCCGTATCCCTCTAAACCTTTCCTATCCGTGTACCTGTCCGTATCCCTCTAAACCTTTCCTATCCGTGTACCTGTCCGTATCCCTCTAACCTTTCCTATCCGTGTACCTGTCCGTATCCCTCTAAACCTATCCTATCCGTGTACCTGTCCGTATCCCTCTAAACCTATCCTATCTGTGTACCTGTCCGTATCCCTCTAAACCTTTCCTATCCGTGTACCTGTCCGTATCCCTCTAAACCTTTCCTATCCGTGTACCTGTCCGTATCCCTCTAAACCTTTCCTATCCGTGTACCTGTCCGTATCCCTCTAAACCTTTCCTATCCGTGTACCTGTCCGTATCCCTCTAAACCTTTCCTATCCGTGTACCTGTCCGTATCCCTCTAAACCTTTCCTATCCGTGTACCTGTCCGTATCCCTCTAAACCTTTCCTATCCGTGTACCTGTCCGTATCCCTCTAAACCTTTCCTATCCGTGTCCCTGTCCGCATCCCTCTAAACCTTTCCTATCCGTGTACCTGTCCGCATCCCTCTAAACCTTTCCAATCCGTGTACCTGTCCGTATCCCTCTAAACCTTTCCTATCCGTGTACCTGTCCGTATCCCTCTAAACCTTTCCTATCCGTGTACCTGTCCGCATCCCTCTAAACCTTTCCTATCCGTGTACCTGTCCGCATCCCTCTAAACCTTTCCTATCCGTGTACCTGTCCGTATCCCTCTAAACCTTTCCTATCCGTGTACCTGTCCGTATCCCTCTAAACCTTTCCTATCCGTGTACCTGTCCGTATCCCTCTAAACCTTTCCTATCCGTGTACCTGTCCGTATCCCTCTAAACCTTTCCTATCCGTGTACCTGTCCATATCCCTCTAAACCTTTCCTATCCATGTACCTGTCCGTATCCCTCCAAACCTTTCCTATCCGTGTCCCTATCCCTCTAAACCTTTCCTATCCGTGTACCTGTCCGTATCCCTCTAACCTTTCCTATCCGTGTACCTGTCCGTATCCCTCTAAACCTATCCTATCCGTGTACCTGTCCGTATCCCTCTAAACCTATCCTATCCGTGTACCTGTCCGTATCCCTCTAAACCTTTCCTATCCGTGTACCTGTCCGTATCCCTCTAAACCTTTCCTATCCGTGTACCTGTCCGTATCCCTCTAAACCTTTCCTATCCGTGTACCTGTCCGTATCCCTCTAAACCTTTCCTATCCGTGTACCTGTCCGTATCCCTCTAAACCTTTCCTATCCGTGTACCTGTCCGTATCCCTCTAAACCTTTCCTATCCGTGTACCTGTCCATATCCCTCTAAACCTTTCCTATCCATGTACCTGTCCGTATCCCTCCAAACCTTTCCTATCCGTGTCCCTATCCCTCTAAACCTTTCCTATCCGTGTCCCTGTCCGTATCCCTCTGAACCTTTCCTATCCGTGTACCTGTCCATATCCCTCTGAACCTTTCCTATCCCTGTACCTGTCCGCATCCCTCTAAACCTTTCCTATCCGTGTACCTGTCCATATCCCTCTAATCCTTTCCTATCCATGTACCTGTCCAAGTGTCTTTTACATGCTGTTAATATACCTGTCTCAGTCACTTCCTGTGGCAGCTCACTCCATAGATTCACTCCTCAGGGTGAAGAAGTTGCTTCTCAGGTTCCTATCAAATTTCTCCCCTCTTACATTAAACCTGTGCCTCTCGTTCTTGATTCTCCAACCCTGGGAAAAGACTATGTACATTAACCCTATCTGTCCCTCTCATAATTTTATACACCTCTGTAAGGCCACCCTCATTTCCCTACGCTGCAGTGAAAAAGAGCCCTACCTTGCTGAACCTTTCTTCGTAACTCAGTCCTTTCGAGGCTTGACATCCTCGTGACTCTCCTCCTCACACTTTCCAGCTTCAGGGCATCTCTGCTTTAGCAGAGTGACCAAAACCGAACACAGTACCAAAGACAAAGCTCTCTTGGGTGCCTGTATCTGTCTCTGCTGTTCGCCCTGGGTGCCTGTATCAGCCAATACTGGTCCCCTATGTGTCTGTATCTATCATCTCTCGGGTGCCTTAACTAGACACTATAGGATCTCTGGGCAATTGTACTAGTCAGTGCCTGTCCCTTTCCGCCTATACTAGTGTCTGCCTGTCCCTGTCCACCTATACTAGTGTCTGCCTGTCCCTGTCCACCTATACTAGTGTCTGCCTGTCCCCATCCACCTGTACTAGTCTCTGCCTGTCCCCTTATACCTATTATTAGTCTTTGCCTGTCTCCATCCACCTGTTATGTCTTTTCCTGTCCCCATCCACCTGTTACTAGTCTCTGCATCCCCATCCACCTGTACTAGTCTCTGCCTGTCCCCGTCCACCTGTTCTAGTCTCTGCCTGTCCCCATCCACCTATACTAGTGACTGCCTGTCCCTGTCCACCTGTACTAATCTCTGCCTGTCCCCGTCCACCTGTTCTAGTCTCTGCTTGTCACCATCTGCCCTGTATTAGTCTCTGCCTGTCCCCATCCACCTATACTAGTGTCTGCCTGTCCCCATCCACCTGTACTAGTCTCTGCCTGTCCTCTTATACCTATTATTAGTCTTTACCTGTCTCCATCAACCTGTTATGTCTTTTCCTGTCCCCATCCACCTGTTACTAGTCTCTGCATCCCCATCCGCCTGTACTAGTCTCTGCCTGTCCCCGTCCACCTGTTCTAGTCTCTGCCTGACCCCATCCACCTGTACTAGTCTCTGCCTGTCCCCGTCCACCTGTTCTAGTCTCTGCCTGACCCCATCCGCCTGTACTTCTCTCTGCCCGCTTGTACTAGTTTCTGCCTGTCCCCATCTGCCTGTACTAGTCTCTGCCTGTCCCCTTATACCTATTATGTCTTTTCCTGTCCCCATCCACCTGTTTCTAGTCTCTGCATCCCCATCCACCTGTACTAGTGTCTGCCTGTCCCCGTCCACCTGTACTAGTTTCTGCCTGTCCCCATCTGCCTGTACTAGTCTCTGCCTGTCCCCATCTGCCTGTACTAGACCCTGCTTGTCCCTATCTGTCAGCACTAGGGATAGCCTGTTACCCCATCTGCCTGTACTATTTCTGCCTGTCCCCATCCACCTGTACTAGTGTCTGCCTGTCCCCATCCTACTGTACTAGTCTCTGCCTGTCCCCATCCACCTGTACTAGTCTCTGCCTGTCCCCATTCTCCTGTACTAGTCTTTGCCTGTCCCCATCCACTTGTATTAGTCTCTGCCTGTCCCCATCCACCTATACTAGTGTCTGCCTGTCCCCATCCACCTGTACTAGTGTCTGCCTGTCCTCTTATACCTATTATTAGTCTTTGCCTGTCTCCATCCACCTGTTATGTCTTTTCCTGTCCCCATCCACCTGTTACTAGTCTCTGCATCCCCATCCGCCTGTACTAGTCTCTGCCTGTCCCTGTCCACCTGTTCTAGTCTATGCCTATCCCCATCCACCTATACTAGTGTCTGCCTGTCCCCATCCACCTGTACTAGTCTCTGCCTGTCCCCTTATACCTATTATGTCTTTGCCTGTCTCCATCCACCTGTTCTAGTCTCTGCCTGTCCCCATCCACCTATACTAGTGTCTGCCTGTCCCTGTCCACCTGTACTAGTCTCTGCCTGTCCTCTTATACCTATTATTAGTCTTTACCTCTCCATCAACCTGTTATGTCTTTTCCTGTCCCCATCCACCTGTTACGTCTCTGCATCCCCATCCGCCTGTACTAGTCTCTGCCTGTCCCCGTCCACCTGTTCTAGTCTCTGCCTGACCCCATCCGCCTGTACTTCTCTCTGTCTGCTTGTACTAGTTACTGCCTGTCCCCATTTGTCTGTACTAGTCTCTGCCTGTCCCCATCTGCCTGTACTAGACCCTGCTTGTCCCTATCTGCCAGCACTAGGGATAGCTTGTTACCCCATCTGCCTGTACTATTTCTGCCTGTCCCCATCCACCTGTACTAGTGTCTGCCTGTCCCCATCCTACTGTACTAGTCTCTGCCTGTCCCCATCCACCTGTACTTCTCTCTGTCTGCTTGTACTAGTTACTGCCTGTCCCCATTTGTCTGTACTAGTCTCTGCCTGTCCCCATCTGCCTGTACTAGACCCTGCTTGTCCCTATCTGCCAGCACTAGGGATAGCTTGTTACCCCATCTGCCTGTACTATTTCTGCCTGTCCCCATCCACCTGTACTAGTGTCTGCCTGTCCCCATCCTACTGTACTAGTCTCTGCCTGTCCCCATCCACCTGTACTAGTCTCTGCCTGTCCCCGTTCTCCTGTACTAGTCTTTGCCTGCCCCATCCACTTGTATTAGTCTCTGCTTGTCCCCATTTGCCTGTACTATTCTCTGCCTGTCCCCCATCTGCCTGTACTAGATTCTGCCAGCACTAGGGATAGCCTGTTACCCCATTTGCCTGTATTAGTCGTTGCCTGGTTCCCCATCTGTCAGCACTGAGCACTGCCTGTCCCCCCATTTGCCTGTACTAACCTTTGCCCGTCCCCATATGCCTGTACTAATCTTTGCATGTCCCCATCTGCTTGTACTAGTCTTTGCCTGTCCCCATCTCCCTGTACATTTTTGCCTGTCCCCAAGACCCAGTCACACCCCAGAGGAAATGCTTACCTGTATCCTTACACATCTTCACAAATCTCTTATTCCCTGTACATCTCCACAGCTCCCCTGTCTGCATCCCCTTAGCATCTGAGATGTTTCAGCGAGGTTGCCCCCCCCCCCCCCCCATCCTTCTAAACCCATTTGCGTGGCTGGGAATATTGCCTCACTCCAAGTGTGTGGAATCTGGGATCTGGGTGGGAACATAGGGAGAATAAAATAGGATATGTAAAGGATCAGTGTAAATGGTGTGGGCTAGCATGGACTAAGCGGGCTGAACAGCCTGTTTCCATGCTGTGTGACCGGAGGATGACCCTGCAGGTGAGGGTGAGTAATTCGGGGGACAAATGCCATCGGCTTCTCAGAGAAAGACACCAGGCCTGGACTTTCTAACCAGGGCACCCGGACAAATTGGCAGCCGTGTAGTGCGGTCGGTAGAGCCCCAGTGACTCAGGTTCGATCCCAACAGCCGACATTGTCTATATCTGAGATCACATGGGTTCCCCCTGGGTGCCCCACATCCTAACCACGTGCAGGAGATCAGTGGGTTAATCAGCCACTATAAAGTGTGTGGGTGAGTGGGGGCGGGCAGATGGTGGGAATGTGGGTAGAATCGAAAGGGGGATTTGAGAGCAGAGGATGGGGGAGTAAGTTGAGGAATGAAGGTTGCTTGGTAAGAGCTGGCAGGAACTCCAGGGGGCTGAATGGCTTCTTTCTGCCAGTGAGGGAAAGTTGCAGGGTTTACAGTCCTCTGTGTACTCCCACACCTGCCCTGGAGAGAGAGCATACTCCCAGCCTCTGCGGAGAGAGCGGTGAGTCTTTTCGTCCTTCCCCCACAGCTGGGGAGGAGAGGGATATCAAGGATGCAGAGAAAGGGATGAGTGTCTAGGAAGGAGGCAGCACAGATCAAATGGTGAATGGCCTGAGGAATTGGGAAATTTACAATTAAACAGCTGGTTGTTGAACAGTGATGACTCTGGAAGGCTATGATATGTGCAGTCAGAAAGGTCAGGAAGGGAGGGAGGCAGAGAGTTGAGGTGGAAGGAGGCGTTTGGTTTAATCAACCCGATTTTTTGCATTCGCTTTTTCTAAAATTGTAAAGCTAAAGCTTTGGCAGATTATTTTTACACAGGAATTGAGTTTTGTGCAAAAGGTGCTTTTTAATAAACTTTCAAATATATAACTGACTGACGTGTGTTTGAGGGTTATTGTGAGAGAGATGAGGCCTGTGCCAGGATACACAAGACAGGGCAGAACAAAACCGAGAGCGAGCTGTTGCCCATGCAGGAACCCAAAGGGACAGCAGAGTCTGGCACCAGTGGCGTTGCCACACAGCATTGAACTCAACGTAGGACTGCTTCGGGGATACAACCCCGGATTTTACTCCTGAAGCCTTCCCCACGGTTCCAAGGCAGCAGAGCTTTCAGATCAGAGATCTCCTTCTCCTGGATGAGCTGCCAACCACGGCAGACGAGCCCCGTCTGCCTGAAGAGACGGGTTTTAAGGCACCATTAGCCTGCCTTTGCCCCTTCTCCTGTCAGCAGGGCAGGAGCTGGACGGTTGTCGGGGGCTATTTGAGGTGCACAACACTGGGAGCATTTAATAGGTAGTGGGAGCTTGTCCCCATTACCACCCCCCTGGCTACAACAATCTTCAGGAAGAGGGGTTATTCGACTCCTTGGGAAAAAGATACTGAAGCCAGGAAGGGATTAAAGGCACAGAGGAGACCTTTCAGCCCTTTGAGTCTGTGCTTGTCCTCAGAGGCTGTGGCCAGCCCAATGGTTTAAAAGTTGGACCATAACCTCCCTGCTCTTGTATCCTGTGGCCCGGCTAATGGAGACAAGTTTCCCGAACACCTTTCTCACCACCTGATCTGTGCTGCCACCTTCAGGGATCCTTCGACCAGTACACCGAGGTCCCTCTATCCCTCAGTACTCCCTACCGTTCACAGTGTGTCCTCCCCTTGTACACCGAGGTCCCTCTGTCCCTCAGTACCTACCGTTCACAGTGTGTGTCCTACCCTTGTACACCGAGGCAACTCTGTCCCTCAGTACTCCCTACCGTTCACAGTGTGTGTCCTACCCTCGTACACCGAGGTCCCTCTGTCCTTCAGTACTCCCTACCGTTCACAGTGTGTGTCCTACCCTTGTACACCGAGGTCCCTCTGTCCCTCAGTACTCCCTAACGTTCACAGTGTGTGTCCTACCCTCGTACACCGAGGTCCCTCTGTCCCTCAGTACTCCCTGCCGTTCACAGTGTGTGTCCTACCCCTGTACACCGAGGACCCTCTGTCCCTCAGTACTCCCTACCGTTCACAGTGTGTCCTCCCCTTGTACACTGAGGTCCCTCTGTCCCTCAGAACTCCCTACTGTTCACAGTGTATGTCCTACCCATGTACACAGAGGTCCCTCTGTCCCTCAGTACTCCCTACGGTTCACAGTGTGTCCTCCCCTTGTACACCGAGGTCCCTCTGTCCCTCAGTACTCCCTACCATCACAATGTGTGTGTCCTACCCTTGTACACCGAGGCAACTCTGTCCCTCAGTACTTCCTACCGTTCACAGTGTGTCTCCTACCCTTGTACACCGAGGTCCCTCTGTCCCTCAGTACTCCCTACCGTTCACAGTGTGTCTCCTACCCTTGTACACCGAGGTCCCTCTGTTCCTCAGTACTCCCTACCGTTCACAGTGTGTGTCCTACCCTTGTACACCGAGGTCCCTCTGTCCCTCAGTACTCCCTGCCATTCACAGTGTGTCCTCCCCTTGTACACTGAGGTCCCTCTGTCCCTCAGTACTCCCTACCGTTCACACTGTGTGTCCTACCCTTGTACACTGAGGTCCCTCTGTCCCTCAGTACTCCCTACCGTTCACAGTGTGTGTCCTACCCTCGTACACCGAGGTCCCCCTGTCCCTCAGTACTCCCTACCGTTCACAGTGTGTCCTACATCCGTACACCGAGGTCCCTCTGTCCCTCAGTACTCCCTACCGTTCACACTGTGTGTCCTACCCTCGTATACTGAGGTCTCTCTGTCCCTCAGCACTCCCTACCGTTCACAGTGTGTCTCCTACCCTCGTATACCGAGGTCCCTCTGTCCCTCAGTACTCCCTACCGTTCACAGTGTGTGTCCTACCCTCGTACACCGAGGTCTCTCTGTCCCTCAGCACTCCCTACCGTTCACAGTGTGTGTCCTACCCTTGTACACCGAGGTCCCTCTGTCCCTCAGTACTCCCTACCGTTCACAGTGTGTGTCCTACCCTCGTACACCGAGGTCTCTCTGTCCCTCAGCACTCCCTACCGTTCACAGTGTGTGTCCTACCCTTGTACACCGAGGTCCCTCTGTCCCTCAGTACTCCCTACCGTTCACACTGTGTCCTACCCTCGTATACTGAGGTCTCTCTGTCCCTCAGCACTCCCTACCGTTCACAGTGTGTCTCCTACCCTCGTATACCGAGGTCCCTCTGTCCCTCAGTACTCCCTACCGTTCACAGTGTGTGTCCTACCCTCGTACACCGAGGTCTCTCTGTCCCTCAGCACTCCCTACCGTTCACAGTGTGTGTCCTACCCTTGTACACCGAGGTCCCTCTGTCCCTCAGTACTCCCTACTGTTCACACTGTGTGTCCTACCCTTGTACACCGAGGTCCCTCTGTTCCTCAGTACTCCCTACCGTTCACAGTGTGTGTCCTAGAACACCGAGGTCCCACTGTCCCTCAGTACTCCCTACTGTTCACAGTGTGTGTCCTACCCTTGTACACCGAGTTCTCTCTGTCCCTCAGTATTCTCTACCGTTCACAATGTGTGTCCTACCCTTGTACACCGAGGTCCCTCTGTCCCTCAGTACTCTCTACCGTTCACAGTGTGTGTCCTACCCTTGTACACCGAGGTCTCTCTGTCCCTCAGCACTCCCTACCATCACAGTGTGTGTCCTACCCTTGTACACCGAGGTCCCTCATAGGTCTGCTCCTATGACTTGTGGTCTTCTGGAGATGGATACCAGAAGGACAACAGCCCAATGTCAGGCAAAGAGCAGAGGGGGAAGTACACCACCTCTCTATACCAACATTGTTGGGCTGCAGATAGTTGAGAGATTCAGGTTCCTAACCACGATCAATGCTCTCAGAAGGCTAAGGAAATCCAGCATCCCCTTTGGACCTCACCCATTTTTTTACATACACACACACACACACACACACACACACACACACACACACACACACACACACACTCACTCACTCACTCACACACAGACACACACACACCCTGACTCACACACACTCACACACACTCACACAGACACACACGCACTCACACACACCCTGACTCACACACACTCACACAGACACACACGCACTCACACACACACAGGCGCTCACACGTACACACACACACACACACACACGCTCAAACACACGCTCACACACACACACAGGTGCTCACGGGCACACACACACACACTCACACACTCACTCACACACACACTCACACACACACACACACACACAGGCACTCACGGGCACACACACACACTCACTCACACACACACACACACCCTGACTCACACACACTCACACACTCACTCACACACACTCACTCACACACACACACACTCACACACACTCACTCACTCACACGCACACACTCACACACACACATACTCACACACACAGACACGCACACACAGGCGCTCACGGGCACACACACACACAGACACACACTCACACACACACTCACACACTCTCACACACACACTCACTCACTCACACACACACACTCACACACTCACTCACTCACACACACACAGTCACTCACACACACACTCACACACACACACACACTCACACACTCACTCACACACACACTCACTCACTCAGACACACACACAGACACACTCACACACACACACAGGTGATCACGGGCACACACACACACACTCACACACTCACTCACTCACACACACACACACACAGTCACTCACACACACACTCACACACACAGACACGCTCATTCACACACTCACACACACACACACACACACACAGGCGCTCAGGGGCACACACACACACACTCACTCACTCACTCACTCACAGACTCACACACACTCACTCTCACACACACACACACACTCACTCACACACACACACACTCACTCTCACACACACACACACACACTCACACACTCACTCACACACACACACACACAGGCGCTCACGGGCACACTCTCACACACACACACACTCACACACACACGCTCACACACATACGCTCACACACACAGACACACACACACACTCACACACACACGCTCACTCACACACTCACACACACACGCTCACACACACACACACAGGCGCTCACGGGCACACACACACATGCACACACTCACTCACACACACACACTCACACTCACTCACACACACACAGACACACACACACAGGCGCTCACGGGCACACACACACTCACACACACACGCACACACACACTCACACACACACACACAGGTGCTCACGGGCACACACACACACTCACACACACACACACTCACACACACACGCTCACACACACACGCTCACACACACAGACACACACACAGACACACACACAGACACACACACACACAATCACTCACTAACTCACTCACTCACTCACACACTCACACACACACACTCACACACACACACACACACACACACACAGGTGCTCACGGGCACACACACACTCACTCACACACACACACACACACAGGTGCTCACGGGCACACACACAGGCACTCACGGGCACACACTCACAAACACACACACTCACACACACACTCACACACACACACTCACTCACACACTCACACACACACTCACTCACTCACTAACTCACTGACTCACTCACTCACTCACACACACACACACAGGCACTCACGGGCACACACTCACAAACACACACACTCACACACACACTCACACACACACACTCACTCACACACT
>NC_133134.1:78937846-78947846 GCF_048418815.1 Hemitrygon akajei
AATGAGGTCCCTCTGTCCCTCAGTACTCCCTACCGTTCACAGTGTGTGTCCTACCCTTGTACACTGATGTCCCTCTGTCCCTCAGTACCTACCGTTCACAGTGTGTGTCCTACCCTCATACACCGAGGTCCCTCTGTCCCTCAGTACTCCCTACCGTTCACAGTGTGTCCTACACTTGTACACTGAGGTCCCTCAGTACTCCCTACCATTCACAGTGTGTGTCCTACCCTTGTACACCGAGGTCCCTCTGTTCCTCAGTACTCCCTACCGTTCACAATGTGTGTCCTACCCTTGTACACCGAGGTCCCTCTGTTCCTCAGTACTCCCTACCGTTCACAGTGCGTGTCCTACCCTTGTACACCGAGGTCCCTCTGTCCCTCAGTACTCCCTACCGTTCACAGTGTGTGTCCTACCCTTGTACACCGAGGTCCCTCTGTTCCTCAGTACTCCCTACCGTTCACAGTGCGTGTCCTACCCTTGTACACCGAGGTCCCTCTGTCCCTCAGTACTCCCTACCATTCACAGTGCGTGTCCTACCCTCGTACACTGAGGTCCCTCTGTCCCTCAGTACTTCCTACCATTCACAGTGTGTGTCCTACCCTTGTACACCGAGGTCCCTCTGTCCCTCATTACCTACCGTTGACAGGGTGTCCTACTCTTACTGAAACCCCCGAACATTCATCCCCTCACACTTATCAGGGTTTGTCACACCCAACAAAGACGGATACTGATGATCAGTTTCCTGCCGGGAGTGCCGTGGCGTTGTAAACGATTCCTGGGTCGTGGGTGTCCCTTTGGGCTAACCGATTGCTTCTTGTTTCCACAGGGTGGTAACCGTGGTGACCCTCGGAACTGTGCAGTCATGTAACCGGCACACGCTGTGGAGAACCTGCGTTTTTTCAGACCAGAAATTTTTTGAGCATATTTTGTATAACAGGAATATTTCTTTAAAGAGATTGTAAGCTTGGCGAAAATATTTTGTTGACTTGATGCTCTCCATGGGCCCTAGTTTCTAAATGATTCTGTAAGGTGCTCCGAATCGGGATGGGTTGGGAATGGGTTGTAATTCCTTTTGATTTTTACACGCGCACACACACACACACACACACACACACACACGAACACGCACACACGAACACTCACACACTCACACACACACACGAACACGCACACGAACACTCACACACTCACACACACACACGAACACGCACACACACGAACACGCACACACGAACACATGCACATGAACACACACACCACACACACACACACACACACACACACACACACACACACACACACACACACACACACACACACACACACACACACACACGCGAACACACATACACACACACAGACAGCCTGTTGTCTGATACTCCCTCAAAAAAGGGCAATCAATTAAAAATCTTGCTCTAATCAAACCAATTCCATTTTTCTGGGCTACACTGAGGCTTACAGCACCAAAAGAGGCCTTTCATCCCACCCTGTCTCTTCTATCCCACAAGTGCCTACCTTTCATACTTCTGCTTTCCAGCAGCTCAACTTGGTGATTCAAGTTCTTCTCTGAATGTTGCAGCGTCTCACAGAATAGAAACAGGCCGTCAGCTCAACTGGTCCATGCTGACAAGATTCCCGTCTTAACCACTTCTATTTGTCTGCATTTGTCCCACATCCCTCTAAATCTTTCCCATCTGTGTACCTGTCCGTATCCCTCTGAACCTTTCCTATCCGTGTCCCTGTCCGTATCCCTCTGAACCTTTCCTATCCGTGTCCCTGTCCGTATCCCTCTAAACCTTTCCTATCCGTGTACCCGTCCGTATCCCTCTAAACCTTTCCTATCCGTGTACCTGTCCATATCCCTCTAAACCTTTCCTATCCATGTACCTGTCCGTATCCCTCCAAACCTTTCCTATCCGTGTCCCTATCCCTCTAAACCTTTCCTATCCGTGTCCCTGTCCGTATCCCTCTGAACCTTTCCTATCCGTGTACCTGTCCATATCCCTCTGAACCTTTCCTATCCCTGTACCTGTCCGTATCCCTCTAAACCTTTCCTATCCGTGTACCTGTCCATATCCCTCTAATCCTTTCCTATCCATGTACCTGTCCAAGTGTCTTTTACATGCTGTTAATATACCTGTCTCAGTCACTTCCTGTGGCAGCTCACTCCATAGATTCACTCCTCAGGGTGAAGAAGTTGCTTCTCAGGTTCCTATCAAATTTCTCCCCTCTTACATTAAACCTGTGCCTCTCGTTCTTGATTCTCCAACCCTGGGAAAAGACTATGTACATTAACCCTATCTGTCCCTCTCATAATAACTCTGTAAGGCCACCCTCATTTCCCTACGCTGCAGTGAAAAAGAGCCCTACCTTGCTGAACCTTTCTTCGTAACTCAGTCCTTTCGAGGCTTGACATCCTCGTGACTCTCCTCCTCACACTTTCCAGCTTCAGGGCATCTCTGCTTTAGCAGAGTGACCAAAACCGAACACAGTACCAAAGACAAAGCTCTCTTGGGTGCCTGTATCTGTCTCTGCTGTTCGCCCTGGGTGCCTGTATCAGCCAATACTGGTCCCCTATGTGTCTGTATCTATCATCTCTCGGGTGCCTTAACTAGACACTATAGGATCTCTGGGCAATTGTACTAGTCAGTGCCTGTCCCTTTCCGCCTATACTAGTGTCTGCCTGTCCCTGTCCACCTATACTAGTGTCTGCCTGTCCCTGTCCACCTATACTAGTGTCTGCCTGTCCCCATCCACCTGTACTAGTCTCTGCCTGTCCCCTTATACCTATTATTAGTCTTTGCCTGTCTCCATCCACCTGTTATGTCTTTTCCTGTCCCCATCCACCTGTTACTAGTCTCTGCATCCCCATCCACCTGTACTAGTCTCTGCCTGTCCCCGTCCACCTGTTCTAGTCTCTGCCTGTCCCCATCCACCTATACTAGTGACTGCCTGTCCCTGTCCACCTGTACTAATCTCTGCCTGTCCCCGTCCACCTGTTCTAGTCTCTGCTTGTCACCATCTGCCCTGTATTAGTCTCTGCCTGTCCCCATCCACCTATACTAGTGTCTGCCTGTCCCCATCCACCTGTACTAGTCTCTGCCTGTCCTCTTATACCTATTATTAGTCTTTACCTGTCTCCATCAACCTGTTATGTCTTTTCCTGTCCCCATCCACCTGTTACTAGTCTCTGCATCCCCATCCGCCTGTACTAGTCTCTGCCTGTCCCCGTCCACCTGTTCTAGTCTCTGCCTGACCCCATCCACCTGTACTAGTCTCTGCCTGTCCCCGTCCACCTGTTCTAGTCTCTGCCTGACCCCATCCGCCTGTACTTCTCTCTGCCCGCTTGTACTAGTTTCTGCCTGTCCCCATCTGCCTGTACTAGTCTCTGCCTGTCCCCTTATACCTATTATGTCTTTTCCTGTCCCCATCCACCTGTTTCTAGTCTCTGCATCCCCATCCACCTGTACTAGTGTCTGCCTGTCCCCGTCCACCTGTACTAGTTTCTGCCTGTCCCCATCTGCCTGTACTAGTCTCTGCCTGTCCCCATCTGCCTGTACTAGACCCTGCTTGTCCCTATCTGTCAGCACTAGGGATAGCCTGTTACCCCATCTGCCTGTACTATTTCTGCCTGTCCCCATCCACCTGTACTAGTGTCTGCCTGTCCCCATCCTACTGTACTAGTCTCTGCCTGTCCCCATCCACCTGTACTAGTCTCTGCCTGTCCCCATTCTCCTGTACTAGTCTTTGCCTGTCCCCATCCACTTGTATTAGTCTCTGCCTGTCCCCATCCACCTATACTAGTGTCTGCCTGTCCCCATCCACCTGTACTAGTGTCTGCCTGTCCTCTTATACCTATTATTAGTCTTTGCCTGTCTCCATCCACCTGTTATGTCTTTTCCTGTCCCCATCCACCTGTTACTAGTCTCTGCATCCCCATCCGCCTGTACTAGTCTCTGCCTGTCCCCGTCCACCTGTTCTAGTCTCTGCCTATCCCCATCCACCTATACTAGTGTCTGCCTGTCCCTGTCCACCTATACTAGTGTCTGCCTGTCCCCATCCACCTGTACTAGTCTCTGCCTGTCCCCTTATACCTATTATGTCTTTGCCTGTCTCCATCCACCTGTTCTAGTCTCTGCCTGTCCCCATCCACCTATACTAGTGTCTGCCTGTCCCTGTCCACCTGTACTAGTCTCTGCCTGTCCTCTTATACCTATTATTAGTCTTTACCTGTCTCCATCAACCTGTTATGTCTTTTCCTGTCCCCATCCACCTGTTACGTCTCTGCATCCCCATCCGCCTGTACTAGTCTCTGCCTGTCCCCGTCCACCTGTTCTAGTCTCTGCCTGACCCCATCCGCCTGTACTTCTCTCTGTCTGCTTGTACTAGTTTCTGCCTGTCCCCATTTGTCTGTACTAGTCTCTGCCTGTCCCCATCTGCCTGTACTAGACCCTGCTTGTCCCTATCTGCCAGCACTAGGGATAGCTTGTTACCCCATCTGCCTGTACTATTTCTGCCTGTCCCCATCCACCTGTACTAGTGTCTGCCTGTCCCCATCCTACTGTACTAGTCTCTGCCTGTCCCCATCCACCTGTACTAGTCTCTGCCTGTCCCCGTTCTCCTGTACTAGTCTTTGCCTGCCCCATCCACTTGTATTAGTCTCTGCCTGTCCCCATTTGCCTGTACTATTCTCTGCCTGTCCCCCATCTGCCTGTACTAGATTCTGCCAGCACTAGGGATAGCCTGTTACCCCATTTGCCTGTATTAGTCGTTGCCTGGTTCCCCATCTGTCAGCACTGAGCACTGCCTGTCCCCCCATTTGCCTGTACTAACCTTTGCCCGTCCCCATATGCCTGTACTAATCTTTGCATGTCCCCATCTGCTTGTACTAGTCTTTGCCTGTCCCCATCTCCCTGTACATTTTTGCCTGTCCCCAAGACCCAGTCACACCCCAGAGGAAATGCTTACCTGTATCCTTACACATCTTCACAAATCTCTTATTCCCTGTACATCTCCACAGCTCCCCTGTCTGCATCCCCTTAGCATCTGAGATGTTTCAGCGAGGTTGCCCCCCCCCCCCCATCCTTCTAAACCCATTTGCGTGGCTGGGAATATTGCCTCACTCCAAGTGTGTGGAATCTGGGATCTGGGTGGGAACATAGGGAGAATAAAATAGGATATGTAAAGGATCAGTGTAAATGGTGTGGGCTAGCATGGACTAAGCGGGCTGAACAGCCTGTTTCCATGCTGTGTGACCGGAGGATGACCCTGCAGGTGAGGGTGAGTAATTCGGGGGACAAATGCCATCGGCTTCTCAGAGAAAGACACCAGGCCTGGACTTTCTAACCAGGGCACCCGGACAAATTGGCAGCCGTGTAGTGCGGTCGGTAGAGCCCCAGTGACTCAGGTTCGATCCCAACAGCCGACATTGTCTATATCTGAGATCACATGGGTTCCCCCTGGGTGCCCCACATCCTAACCACGTGCAGGAGATCAGTGGGTTAATCAGCCACTATAAAGTGTGTGGGTGAGTGGGGGCGGGCAGATGGTGGGAATGTGGGTAGAATCGAAAGGGGGATTTGAGAGCAGAGGATGGGGGAGTAAGTTGAGGAATGAAGGTTGCTTGGTAAGAGCTGGCAGGAACTCCAGGGGGCTGAATGGCTTCTTTCTGCCAGTGAGGGAAAGTTGCAGGGTTTACAGTCCTCTGTGTACTCCCACACCTGCCCTGGAGAGAGAGCATACTCCCAGCCTCTGCGGAGAGAGCGGTGAGTCTTTTCGTCCTTCCCCCACAGCTGGGGAGGAGAGGGATATCAAGGATGCAGAGAAAGGGATGAGTGTCTAGGAAGGAGGCAGCACAGATCAAATGGTGAATGGCCTGAGGAATTGGGAAATTTACAATTAAACAGCTGGTTGTTGAACAGTGATGACTCTGGAAGGCTATGATATGTGCAGTCAGAAAGGTCAGGAAGGGAGGGAGGCAGAGAGTTGAGGTGGAAGGAGGCGTTTGGTTTAATCAACCCGATTTTTTGCATTCGCTTTTTCTAAAATTGTAAAGCTAAAGCTTTGGCAGATTATTTTTACACAGGAATTGAGTTTTGTGCAAAAGGTGCTTTTTAATAAACTTTCAAATATATAACTGACTGACGTGTGTTTGAGGGTTATTGTGAGAGAGATGAGGCCTGTGCCAGGATACACAAGACAGGGCAGAACAAAACCGAGAGCGAGCTGTTGCCCATGCAGGAACCCAAAGGGACAGCAGAGTCTGGCACCAGTGGCGTTGCCACACAGCATTGAACTCAACATAGGACTGCTTCGGGGATACAACCCCGGATTTTACTCCTGAAGCCTTCCCCACGGTTCCAAGGCAGCAGAGCTTTCAGATCAGAGATCTCCTTCTCCTGGATGAGCTGCCAACCACGGCAGACGAGCCCCGTCTGCCTGAAGAGACGGGTTTTAAGGCACCATTAGCCTGCCTTTGCCCCTTCTCCTGTCAGCAGGGCAGGAGCTGGACGGTTGTCGGGGGCTATTTGAGGTGCACAACACTAGGAGCATTTAATAGGTAGTGGGAGCTTGTCCCCATTACCACCCCCCTGGCTACAACAATCTTCAGGAAGAGGGGTTATTCGACTCCTTGGGAAAAAGATACTGAAGCCAGGAAGGGATTAAAGGCACAGAGGAGACCTTTCAGCCCTTTGAGTCTGTGCTTGTCCTCAGAGGCTGTGGCCAGCCCAATGGTTTAAAAGTTGGACCATAACCTCCCTGCTCTTGTATCCTGTGGCCCGGCTAATGGAGACAAGTTTCCCGAACACCTTTCTCACCACCTGATCTGTGCTGCCACCTTCAGGGATCCTTCGACCAGTACACCGAGGTCCCTCTATCCCTCAGTACTCCCTACCGTTCACAGTGTGTCCTCCCCTTGTACACCGAGGTCCCTCTGTCCCTCAGTACCTACCGTTCACAGTGTGTGTCCTACCCTTGTACACCGAGGCAACTCTGTCCCTCAGTACTCCCTACCGTTCACAGTGTGTGTCCTACCCTCGTACACCGAGGTCCCTCTGTCCTTCAGTACTCCCTACCGTTCACAGTGTGTGTCCTACCCTTGTACACCGAGGTCCCTCTGTCCCTCAGTACTCCCTAACGTTCACAGTGTGTGTCCTACCCTCGTACACCGAGGTCCCTCTGTCCCTCAGTACTCCCTGCCGTTCACAGTGTGTGTCCTACCCCTGTACACCGAGGACCCTCTGTCCCTCAGTACTCCCTACCGTTCACAGTGTGTCCTCCCCTTGTACACTGAGGTCCCTCTGTCCCTCAGAACTCCCTACTGTTCACAGTGTATGTCCTACCCATGTACACAGAGGTCCCTCTGTCCCTCAGTACTCCCTACGGTTCACAGTGTGTCCTCCCCTTGTACACCGAGGTCCCTCTGTCCCTCAGTACTCCCTACCATCACAATGTGTGTGTCCTACCCTTGTACACCGAGGCAACTCTGTCCCTCAGTACTTCCTACCGTTCACAGTGTGTCTCCTACCCTTGTACACCGAGGTCCCTCTGTCCCTCAGTACTCCCTACCGTTCACAGTGTGTCTCCTACCCTTGTACACCGAGGTCCCTCTGTTCCTCAGTACTCCCTACCGTTCACAGTGTGTGTCCTACCCTTGTACACCGAGGTCCCTCTGTCCCTCAGTACTCCCTGCCATTCACAGTGTGTCCTCCCCTTGTACACTGAGGTCCCTCTGTCCCTCAGTACTCCCTACCGTTCACACTGTGTGTCCTACCCTTGTACACTGAGGTCCCTCTGTCCCTCAGTACTCCCTACCGTTCACAGTGTGTGTCCTACCCTCGTACACCGAGGTCCCCCTGTCCCTCAGTACTCCCTACCGTTCACAGTGTGTCCTACCCTCGTACACCGAGGTCCCTCTGTCCCTCAGTACTCCCTACCGTTCACACTGTGTGTCCTACCCTCGTATACTGAGGTCTCTCTGTCCCTCAGCACTCCCTACCGTTCACAGTGTGTCTCCTACCCTCGTATACTGAGGTCCCTCTGTCCCTCAGTACTCCCTACCGTTCACAGTGTGTGTCCTACCCTCGTACACCGAGGTCTCTCTGTCCCTCAGCACTCCCTACCGTTCACAGTGTGTGTCCTACCCTTGTACACCGAGGTCCCTCTGTCCCTCAGTACTCCCTACCGTTCACAGTGTGTGTCCTACCCTCGTACACCGAGGTCTCTCTGTCCCTCAGCACTCCCTACTGTTCACAGTGTATGTCCTACCCATGTACACAGAGGTCCCTCTGTCCCTCAGTACTCCCTACGGTTCACAGTGTGTCCTCCCCTTGTACACCGAGGTCCCTCTGTCCCTCAGTACTCCCTACCATCAAAATGTGTGTGTCCTACCCTTGTACACCGAGGCAACTCTGTCCCTCAGTACTTCCTACCGTTCACAGTGTGTCTCCTAGGCTTGTACACCGAGGTCCCTCTGTCCCTCAGTACTCCCTACCGTTCACAGTGTGTCTCCTACCCTTGTACACCGAGGTCCCTCTGTCCCTCAGTACTCCCTACCGTTCACAGTGTGTGTCCTACCCTTGTACACCGAGGTCCCTCTGTCCCTCAGTACTCCCTGCCATTCACAGTGTGTCCTCCCCTTGTACACCGAGGTCCCTCTGTCCCTCAGTACTCCCTACCGTTCACACTGTGTGTCCTACCCTTGTACACTGAGGTCCCTCTGTCCCTCAGTACTCCCTACCGTTCACAGTGTGTGTCCTACCCTCGTACACCGAGGTCCCCCTGTCCCTCAGTACTCCCTACCGTTCACAGTGTGTCCTACCCTCGTACACCGAGGTCCCTCTGTCCCTCAGTACTCCCTACCGTTCACACTGTGTGTCCTACCCTCGTATACTGAGGTCTCTCTGTCCCTCAGCACTCCCTACCGTTCACAGTGTGTCTCCTACCCTCGTATACCGAGGTCCCTCTGTCCCTCAGTACTCCCTACCGTTCACAGTGTGTGTCCTACCCTCGTACACCGAGGTCTCTCTGTCCCTCAGCACTCCCTACCGTTCACAGTGTGTGTCCTACCCTTGTACACCGAGGTCCCTCTGTCCCTCAGTACTCCCTACCGTTCACAGTGTGTGTCCTACCCTCGTACACCGAGGTCTCTCTGTCCCTCAGCACTCCCTACCGTTCACAGTGTGTGTCCTACCCTTGTACACCGAGGTCCCTCTGTCCCTCAGTACTCCCTACCGTTCACACTGTGTGTCCTACCCTCGTATACTGAGGTCTCTCTGTCCCTCAGCACTCCCTACCGTTCACAGTGTGTCTCCTACCCTCGTATACCGAGGTCCCTCTGTCCCTCAGTACTCCCTACCGTTCACAGTGTGTGTCCTACCCTCGTACACCGAGGTCTCTCTGTCCCTCAGCACTCCCTACCGTTCACAGTGTGTGTCCTACCCTTGTACACCGAGGTCCCTCTGTCCCTCAGTACTCCCTACTGTTCACAGTGTGTGTCCTACCCTTGTACACCGAGGTCCCTCTGTTCCTCAGTACTCCCTACCGTTCACAGTGTGTGTCCTAGAACACCGAGGTCCCACTGTCCCTCAGTACTCCCTACTGTTCACAGTGTGTGTCCTACCCTTGTACACCGAGTTCTCTCTGTCCCTCAGTACTCTCTACCGTTCACAATGTGTGTCCTACCCTTGTACACCGAGGTCCCTCTGTCCCTCAGTACTCTCTACCGTTCACAGTGTGTGTCCTACCCTTGTACACCGAGGTCTCTCTGTCCCTCAGCACTCCCTACCATCACAGTGTGTGTCCTACCCTTGTACACCTAGGTCCCTCATAGGTCTGCTCCTATGACTTGTGGTCTTCTGGAGATGGATACCAGAAGGACAACAGCCCAATGTCAGGCAAAGAGCAGAGGGGGAAGTACACCACCTCTCTATACCAACATTGTTGGGCTGCAGATAGTTGAGAGATTCAGGTTCCTAACCACGATCAATGCTCTCAGAAG